>NW_023994701.1:0-162500 GCF_015586225.1 Lucilia sericata | reverse complement strand
AGCCATCAAAGAATTAACAAAAAATGATTTATAAGAATCGGTATATTTATTAAAAAATCCTCGATCATATTTTTCCAAGCAACCGGAACTACGTTCGTTAAATACCGCCGAAGTGGCATGCATTTTTGATAATTTTCGTAAAACCAATTTTATATGATCCATATCTAGTCTCTGTAAACGATCAGCCATAACGAAACCCTGCACGGTTAGATCTTCAAATATAAGAACCTGTTTGTTGTAATCCACATGAAAAACGGTAGGAAATATTCGATCTGTGTCATCGATTTCGTTTAGCAAATCATTTAGTTTGGGTAAAATTTGTTCATATAATAACATTTCTCGATTGAAAAAATCATATGATTCCATTTTTTCTCTTGCAAGTTCATCCTCGTCATCATATGAGGTCTTGCACATGAAATGATTTTCTTTTTGTTCTTCTCCATTATTTGAAGTGTAGACCACATGGATTTTTGTTAAATAACCACCATAATTTTCTCCTTTACCAAATGCTGATTTTATATTAAATTTTTCTATTTGTATTGTTAAGTCTTTGTGATAAACGTGCAAGACATTTTGTATATAATTTTTTGTCAACCACTCGGGAATCGTCATTTTTATCGTATTATTTTAAAAAGATTTGTTTAGTTAAACTGAAGCAATTTTTATCTTTGTTATAGCTTTTAAAGCATTTCTCCGGTGTATTTTAACGATTGTGAGCTTTTATCTGATTATATTTTATTATTTTGTTGCAATAAAATAGTTTTTTTATTAAAATAAATTTTGGTAAATTCATACCTTTTTCCCCTATAATGATGGTCTGTATTTCTCTCTCTGCAACGATCTAAATGTCGGATAAATTTGTAACCGTTTGACGTAGTAACCATTTCACGTAGATATATAGATAAATAGATAGATAGATAGATAGATAGATAGATAGATAGATAGATAGATAGATAGATAGATAGATATATAGATAGATAGATAGATAGATAGATAGATAGATAGATAGATAGATAGATAGATAGATAGATAGATAGATAGAGAGATAGATAGATAGATAGATAGATAGATAGATAGATAGATAGATAGATAGATAGATAGATAGATAGATAGACAGATAGATAGATAGATAGATAGATAGATAGATAGATAGATAGATAGATAGATAGATAGATAGATAGATAGATAGATAGATAGATAGATAGATAGATAGATAGATAGATAGATAGATAGATAGATAGATAGATAGATAGATAGATAGATAGATAGATAGATAGATAGATAGATAGATAGATAGATAGATAGATAGATAGATAGATAGATAGATAGATAGATAGATAGATAGATAGATAGATAGATAGATAGATAGATAGATAGATAGATAGATAGATAGATAGATAGATAGATAGATAGATAGATAGATAGATAGATAGATAGATAGATAGATAGATAGATAGATAGATAGATAGATAGATAGATAGATAGATAGATAGATAGATAGATAGATAGATAGAATAGATAGATAGATAGATAGATAGATAGATAGATAGATAGATAGATAGATAGATAGATAGATAGATAGATAGATAGATAGATAGATAGATAGATAGATAGATAGATAGATAGATAGATAGATAGATAGATAGATAGATAGATAGATAGATAGATAGATAGATAGATAGATAGATAGATAGATAGATAGATAGATAGATAGATAGATAGATAGATAGACATGTGGATGTTTTTGTATTTTTATAGATCGATAATTTCAGCAAGTGAGTGGATCGCTATATTTTTTATTAAATTGCTTAAACTATTGTTTACATTCTTTAGAAATAAAAATTTAATAAAAGTACAAAATGATAGTATTTCAATCATAATCTGAAAAATTAAATAGACCACGTCTGTGAAAGAAAGGAAATAAATCTTTCATAGCTTCCACATAGCTAGGATTGGTAAAAGCCTTCATGCGAAATTGTTCTCCAAATTCATCTGGTCTACAAAAATTATGAATGCTGCTATCTTTATCATTGGGTAGCATCAAAATAGCCAAGTGATTAATGCAAGCGAAAAATGCTAAAAAAAGATAACAATTATAATTATAAATTTATAAAAAAAAAAAACGATTCAAATTACCATGAAATGAATTATTCTCATCAAATATATCTTTATGTAAATCCCTTAATTTGGGCAAAGATTTCTTAAAGCCCAACACTTTTAAACATTCCACTAGACGTTCATGGTATAAAGAAATAAAATAATCAAATTCCTTAATTCTTATATCTTTGGCAGCAGAAATTGTTATAAACAATAACAGATCTTCAACAGGACTACCCCATTTACAGAATTGATAATCCAAAAATATTAAATCCTTTAGGTCACCATTAGGCAAATAATTAAACATTATATTACTGGACCAAAAATCACCATGATTTAAAACATTAAATTTATTCGTTTTTTGATCCAAAGTTTTTAAGCAGCATTTCCAATATTGCTCACAAGAAGGCTGTTATAAAAAATGGACTCGTTACATTAGAAAAACAAATTTTGTTATTTTAAAATACTAACAAATTCTTTAAGGTATTTTTCCACATCTTCTAGACCCCATTGTTGCATGGCTTTTTTATAGGGTTCCTTTCGGGTTTTGAACATACTTTTCTGATAGTCGGCTCCCGCTTCCAAATCCACAAAACCAATTTGAAAATCATTTGGATATTCACCATATCTTTCCTCATAGACTGCACTGACCGCATGCAACTCGGCCAATCTACGTAAAATACTTTTCATATGTTTCATATCACATCCCTGCAAGCGATCTATGTTCACATAATTATTTTCCTTTAAATCTTCGAAAACAAAATTGAAACGTCCATTCTTTTTTTCCGAGAACAAACATTTCGGCGATAGTTTTATATGCCAGCCAACAGCTTTGTATAGTTCCTCAAAGGCGGGTAAATATGTTTGATACATAGCCATTTCTTTGGGAAATAAACTCAATTTATTGACAATATCGCCACCTTTGTCGTCGTCTATCATGGTTTTTAAAATGTAAGTTTTATGTTTGATAGAATCATCTGAAAAAAATTTTAATGAATTTTTTTTTAAACAGTAATAAATTTAAATAAATATTCAGATCTATTAAAATAATTCCATTCCATTGGCCCACCTACCCTTCATTATCAAATCCATGTGTATGCGCAACATAATCGAGGTGAAATTCTCTCCTGGTGGTACGGCAGCAATTGGTATGAAATTTTTAACACCTTTTGCCTCTGGTTCATCTTTTGCTAAAATATCTTTAAAATAATCCAGTTTAATCCAGGAAGGAATTTCTATATTTTCATTCGGATTTATAATTTCGGTTTTGGGTTTCATTTTCTTAAGTGAATTAATTTATAAAACTATATTTTTTTTAAACTTTGCTAATGTACGAATAAAATAGAACTAAACTAGAAAATATTCACAAAGGTAACAATGAAACATTTTATAATGGATACAACAGTCGATGAACGGAATAACGAACTTGTGTTAAACTGAAATAAACATTATATTGAATTGTTATTTATTTTTTCGTTGAACGCCATTTTTGACACGTTATAAAAGCGCCAAGCCAACCTTATATATAAAATATTGAATGAAATTTGAAAGTTTCATTTTATCGGGGCTAATTTTTCCACAACATCTGTTATTCGAGATATCGTGTCCTGAAGTTTGAAAAAACAAACAACATTTTTGGCTCTTTTTGAGACGTTATAACAGCGTTATAATGATAAAATGTTGTATGCCAGCTGAAAGTCTATTCTATCAACTTTAAAATATTGATTAAACATCTGACATATCATCTTTCTTCTTCGAGATATTTTCACCTAAAGCTTGAAAACTGATGGTTTTCAGTACATTCACGGTATTCATAATCTACACTACTATAGTGTGGAGGGTATAATGCTTCGTAAACTTTGTTTATAACGACCAAAATTATTGGATCCACACCTACCTGAGGTTGATCCAATCGACTCACTTTCTGATTCAATTTAAAATGTCTGTTCGTCCGTCAACTTCAACGAACGATACCTCTGCAATTACAGCACATTTTATGAAGATAGTATAAAGAAATAGAAAGAAGATATGTCAGATGTTAAGCCTTTATTTTAAAGCGGATAGAATGGTCTTTCAGATGGTTATTAACAATAAAATGATTTTCTGAAATTTTCTCTATATAGATGGATCGACAAATTTTTGGCACTATTTGACAGTTCCTTTCATTAACTGAATAACATTAACGGAAGGTTTATAATATCTTGTCATACATTCTCACTTGCACCTGTATTAATTAAAATTTTTATAGATTAAATTACGTAGTTTTATTGGAGACTCTTAAATAGATTTATGACAGTCATAAAATATTAAGACACAAAATGTGTATAAAATTTATCTTAACAAAAGTGTGCTGGAGAAAATTAAATTTTATCAAATTCAAATTTAGACATAATTCTAATTGTGAAATATCTGTAGAAAGGAGACCCTTTGAATTAAAGTGCATACAATGATTCTCTGAACTGCAAAAGAGGAAATCTTTTATATTTCATATAGTTAATTAAAAACATCCGATTTTAACGATTTTTATGTTTTCTAAAAGAGCCAAGCTAGATCTTGCCATTATTTTTTTAAAATTTCCGAGTTATAGTCATTTGAAAATTTTAATTTTGCCATGAGTTGGTCCACTTCTTTTTAAATAACGGTCGTAATTATAAACTGATTTTACAAATAATTTCAGACCATTATTTTTTCCTGATTCATCAAATTAGAATGTATAGTCGGTCATGACCAACCATGTGATACCCTACGCTAGTGAGTATGTTGAAAAGTGGATTATTTTTTTTAATAATAAAACATTTAATTTTTGTTTCACCTTAATTCCGAAATAATTTTACAATTTGTTGACAAAAGAGGGGGCAAGGTTAAATATGGACCTTATAAATTTTGGTAGGACGTCTACATTAAAATGGTTTATTTATTTAAAATTTCATCGTGATATACATAAGTGTCCTTCAAGTCATTTTCTAAAGCGGACTGTATAAGGGGGCAAGGTATGATTATTACGAAAAACGGGGTTGGTATCATTTAGACTTATGGGCAGTTTCGTGTCAAGTGACCCAACTTAAAAAATCGATTTGGATGAAATTTGCACCATGATTAGTACTATTGTATAGTAGGTCAGAAATAGCTCGCTTGGTCAAGAACTGCCGGAGTTAGAGGGATTATACAGGTTTTTTTAAACCCACCATCAAAAAAGATGGGGGGTATATTGATTTTGTCATCCCGTTTGTAACACATCGAAATATTGGTTAGTGACCCACAAAAGTATGTATATATTCTGGGTCCTTATTAAATTCTAAGACGATCTAGCCATGTCCGTCCGTCTGTCTGTCTGTTAAAAGCACGAAGGAGTCCGAACGGAAAGAGCTAGGGAGCTGAAATATTCTCTAATGCTGCAGTTTGTTTGGTATTGAAAATGGATAATATCGGCCCATGTTTTCACCTAGTCCCCATATAAGGTCCTCTTTAGAAAATGACTTTAAAGCACATTACTGACTTAAAAATACGAAATTCGACACAAATAAGATTCATATGAACCAAAATCTCTCTACTATTTTGTATGAGGATAGGTCCGTAATTGATCCCGTTCCCCATATATAAGGTCCCCTTCAGAAAATGACTTTAACACTCATTACAGACATAAAAATATGAGTATAGCGATTAAATTTGACATAAATAAGTTTCATATGACCAAAAATCTTTTTACTAAATTTTATGAAGATCGGTCCATTATTGACCGTACTCTCCATATAAGGTCCCCTTCCGAAAATGTCTTTAACGCTCACTAATGATTTCAAAACACGAGTATAGCGATGAAATTCGATATAAATAAGTTTCGTATGACTCAACATCTCTCTACTAATTTTATGAGAAGAATTGCGACATTAGCAAGATGTATATAAACCAGAATCGGCCTAACATATTTTATGAGGATCGGTTCATAGTTGACCCTACCCCATTTGTAACACATCGAAATATTGGTTAGTGACCCACAAAAGTATATATATTCTGGGTCCTTATTAAATTCTAAGGCGATCTAGCCATGTCCGTCCGTCTGTCTGTCTGTTAAAAGCAAGATAGAGTCCGAACGGAAAGAGCTAGGGAGCTGAAAAATTCTCTATTGCTGCAGTTTGTTTGGTATTGAAAATGGATAATATCGGCCGATGTTTTCACCTAGTCCCCATATAAGGTTCTCTTCAGAAAATGACTATAACGCTCATTACTGGCTTAAAATACGACATTTTTCTATCGAAATTCATGTGGAATGAGTTGTTACTCATCTTACCCTCCATATAAAGCCCTCTTCAGAAAATTACTTTAAAGCTTATTTAATGTACGAGTATTCCTTTCAACCGAATTTTACGACAATTAATTCAGAATTGACCCTACCGCCCATATATATATAAGTTCATAGTTAAAAAATTGGACAAAAATGTTTTGTTAATTCAAAAGAGCTCGGTTCATAGTTGACCTAATCCCAATTCCAAATACTACCCTGATGTTTATAGGGGAGTATTCCTTTTACGGTATACGGTGGGTATAGAAGATTCGGCACAGCCGAATATAAAACTCTTGTTTTAAATTAGTGTCATTTTTCACCTATTCGTCCTAGGACTTTGGGTAGCTATTTTCTGAATATTTCCAAATATTTTTTTATATTTTCTTTCCACTTTAGTGGGGAGGCTATATTGGGTTTGTGCTATTTATAACGCACAATAATATTGGTCCTAGAATCGTTTTCTGAGCTATGTCCGTCCGTCCATGTACCCCCCGGGGCATGTTTCCATAATGAAATATCCATCATGGTGTATTGCAATCCCGGGGTAAAGAGATGCTACCAGTATCTCTAGTCTGCCGGGACTGTAAACTGGTGATGTCATATGTATCCTCGGCTTCGCCTTGGAATGATTTGGCATGGGGTCTAACTAGAGCACCATATAATATGGCACTACGGGTGGCAGGTTGCCCACAGGACCTAGTCCTGACCGGTTAATTGGTTGATGTTCCTTCGGAATCACGTAGTGGCTGTGTTTGAAACCCAAATCGCGGGGAGAGAATGTTGGTTTAAGGACTAATATATCCTATACCTAATTGGTTGGATAATTGTCTCTTCGAACAGGTATGCCTTTTTACGCTTCGGGGAAGTTCTTCGGTGCTGTTGCCATCTCAACAGGATATATTGATTCATGCTACGCGACTAATTTGTCGGGGCAATTATTGGAATTAATTGACTTTGGAAATTCCTATTTCCTTTGTTACATTGATCGGTTCATAAAAGATGGATCCTGATCCATTTTGTTGGGTATTTCGGACTACCAAATATGTCTCTAGGTGCTGTTGCCAAAACAACGGGGCCATCTCAGCAGTGTGGTTGCGCGGGCTTAAAGAGGTTAAGGAATGCGCTGGAATGGGTCATTAGATGATGGAGATTGCATTTTGAATAATACAATCTTTCATGACATCATAAGGGTGGTCACCTTCCGGCTTACCGGAAGATTGATTTCACCTGATGTTGGGACTTGTCACCCCCTTCTATTGACTTTAGACCAGTGATTGCTTTTTCCTTGTCGGGGTTTGCATTGGGATTGATCCCATGCTGCCTGTCATTCCGCAACGGGGCTACTATGGCAAGAGATTAGATGACATGGACCGGCTCAGCCATGTACAAAAATTGCTACCTGAGTTCTTCATTGAAGGTAAACATATAGGCTGTATTACTATATCAAGCGTATGAGATCTTAGTAGAAAGATGTATTTTCTCATAAAAACGTTTTAAAGTTTGTAAGAACCTTTAAACCTTTAAAATTTTTGAACAACTGAAGACAAATGTTTTACTTAATATCTCATGTATTAAAAAATATATTAATTAAAAATTAGATTACAATCGGATTATATATTAATAAAGTTATATCTATAGAAGTCATGTTTATTGAGTTGTATTATAATTATTTTTTTATATAGGTATATATTTACAACATTTTAAAATCTTACATTTTCTCAGGTTTTTATTTAAATTACCGAATGCTTGGCTCGTGATTTATAAAAAAAAAAACAAAGAATTCCAATGTTCATTCATATACTATACTTACTCAATTAACAAAATATTATACACTTTTTTCTTACAATTCAAAATTTTTACACAAATTTAGTAGCATGACAAATTGTCATTTTATGATTTAACTAGTAGTGCTTCTGTTAACGTCAGAACTGTAATCAGGTCTCGGTTTATTGCGATTATAAAAGAAAATTAAATAAAAATACAAAAGATTTATAAACTTTTTTTTTAATTGTTTAAAAAAGATATATAGAAATTTTTAACAGTAATATTTTTGGAGATAAGTGTACATTAAATGTAAAAAACTTTTGCAATTTGTGTACTTTTGAATCAGGTGTCTATTCATTCTATAACATTGCTATAACAGCTTTTTTCAATAAAAATCATGTAATTCGTTATTATATCACGCTGAACTTTCAATTAGTGCAATTTAATTCAAATTTAAATGTGCACAAAAATCTCATTTTATCTATTTAAGAAAGTACATTTTAAGCAAATATATAAAATTTTTAAATATTTATTTTTTACACAAAAGCAGAAAGCCACAATTCTAAATGAAAAGTAAAGTGCATAAATCAAAACCCCAGAACAAAAAAAAAATGACACGTTTTGATTAAGAAGCGAGAATATCAAATATATAAAATAAATGTCGGCAATGACATTGTCATTATTATCTAGATAGTTGTAAGGAAAAGTTTAAACATTTCAACTTAAGAGTTAAAGAAATAAAAATAACAAAGTTTTGTAATATAAGATTTAAAGTAAAATGCCAGCTACCGAAGTTTTAAACCATGTTGAAGAACAATTGACCAAGTGTTCGTCGGATGTGAAAAGTGAAGATTTTTGTATAGAAGATTCACCGGAATGGTTGACCAGAGAATATTTAGAAACATGTTTGAGATCATATTATCATAATCAACAATTACAATTGGTTAAAATTCATGCTAAAGCCGCTTTAGGTAAGGGAGAAAACTATGGCGGAGTTTTGACCCGGGTCAAGGCTGAGTTTAAGCCAAATTGTAAGTCCTCTAACAAAAAAGGCAGTTATATTATAAAAACCTCTTTTGAGGGTGATGAACTGGCCATCAAAGCCATGGAACCTTATGATATATTCAATCGGGAAATTAAGATATATGAAGAAATTTTACCCAAACTAAAATTGTTGCTCGAGGAAATCGGTGATGAAGAGCAAATTTTTGCCGAAACTTTGGCTGTGGATAAAGAGAAATCTGCCTTAATATTTGAAGATCTTAATGATAGAGATTTTATAATGCCTGATCGTGTGCAAGGTCTCGATATGGATACTGCTAAAATTGTTCTACGTAAATTAGCTAAAATGCATGCCAGTTCGGCCGTGCTTAATGAACGTGAAGGCAAATGCTTAGAAGGTTACGATTGTGGCATGTTTAATCGTCATACAGAAAATTATGCGCCCTGTTTTGTTGGTTGTTTGGAGGCTTGCACCAGACTTGTGGCTAAATGGCCCGATTATCAACACTTTAGTGAGAAACTGGCTAAACTTAAACCCCAATTTATGGAATTGGGTAAACAAGTTTTTGATCCTTTGCCCAGTCATTTGAATGTATTTTGTCATGGCGATTTGTGGACCAATAATGTTTTAGTGAAATATGATCCGAAGACGAAAAAACCTTTAGATGTTATAATCATTGATTTTCAATATGCCGCTTGGGGTTCTCCCGCCATTGATTTATTTTACTTTATGAATACTTCGCTAAGGGAGGAAATCCATTTGAATAATCAAGATGAATTGATACAGTTTTACTATCATCATTTGTACGATACTTTGATAAAGTTGAAATATCATGGAGATATACCTAGTTTACATAAGTTTCATTTGCAGTTGGAAGAGAAATCATTTTATGGTAAGTTTGTCATTTAAGCTAGAGAGCTAAGTTTTGAATCCAACGCCTTTATTTCGGTAATTTAATTATACCCTACACCACTTTAGTGGGGAGTGTATATTTGATTTGTGCTGATGTTTGTAACGCACAATAATATTGGTCCTATACCCACCTTAAAGTATACCAATCGGCTTAGAATCATTTTCTGAGTCGATTTAGTTATGTCTGTCGTCTGTCCGTCCGTCCATCTAAACCTTGTAATCAAACTACAGGTCGCAATTTTGAAGATAATTCAATGAAATTTGGTACATGATCTTCTATTGTCCCAGGGACGAAGCCTGTTGAAAATGGTTACGATCGGTCCATTATTTCACCTAGCCCCCATACAACTGAACCCCTGAATAGGAATAGGTAATCAAACTACAGGTCGCAATTTTGAAGATAATTCAATGAAATTTGGCCTATTGAAAATGGTTAACATCGGTCCATTATTTCAGCTAGCCCCCATACAACTAGACCGGGCTAATATGGCTTTTAAGTTCATAATTATGTTTAATATACTGGTATCTCGACAAAAAGCTGCAAAACCAAGTTCTATACTAGCATTGATGACCCTCATGAAGTTTTTAATTATAGGGTCTCATTTGACCATAGCCCTTATTCAAAGCCCCCTTCAAAATTCGACTTAAATGTCCACAATTTTATTCAACAATAAATGGCTTAAGTATATCTGAGGCAAGGTACAATTCAACTTAAATGCTTTATTATGAAAACTAAATCACATTTTTTTGTAACAGGTGTAGGGTATTATATGGTCGGCCTCGCCCGTCTATAATTTCTTACTTGTTTAATTTTGCGATCGTGTGCAGTACCCACTGGTCATGAAGTGAAACTCTGGTAATGACTTGTCTGTCTGCATTACTTAGAAGGAGTGGAGTAATGACTTACAAATAACTATATACATAAGTACTTGTTTACGAATGTTTTTTTACAAAAACGAACAACGGACAGTAGATGCAGTGACGTAACATCGTAGGCTATTTTGCTACTTGTACCTACTCAAGAACTGACTTTTCAATGACTATTACATATCGTCTGCATTACTTAGAAGGAGTGGAGTAATGACTTACAAATAACTATATACATAAGTACTTACTTGTTAAAAAAAATACTTGCCTTGGTATTTTGTTTACGAATGTTTTCTTACAAAAACGAACAACTGATAGTAGATGCAGTGGACGTATCATCGTAGTCTATCTTGCCTCCTCAAAAACAAAATCTTATTTAAAGACGATTGTAGTATGTACTTACGTAACTCCCTACTTTTAAGCGAGCATGATAAATACTTTCCTCTAACGTCATCACAGTGTTAACATAATTACTTAAATGTTATTCTGAAGGTAAATTTTAGCATTTTAACCCCTTACTTTTTATTGTAAGTTTTTGCTGGGTCCATACAATATTCTGAATCCCTACAAATGTTCGTCGCTATATTCGACTATATCTTAATATATTGCTTAAGCACGTACCTTATTCGTGGTGTCAATATTATGTACTTTTAAACAAAATCTCTTCACATCGTAATCCACCTTTAAACTAATATAAAATTTTATCTTTACAGCCTTTCACAGCACCTGTGTGGTACAGCCCATCCAGCGCAACGTTGTCAATGATGATGCCGATTTTAATGCTCTCATGCAAAGCGATGAACGGGCCATACGTTTCAAAAATACTTGCTATACAAATCCCTATATACAAAATATTATTAAGAAATTATTACCAGTTTATGAGCGTAGAGGCCTTTTAGATCCTGATCAGTAAAGATAAAGTATCTATGTGAGCTATATATGTATATAAACGGTTATATTTATAAAATAATATAAATAATTGTATATTTGTTGGTTAAGGTAGTCCGTCAGTCTATTGTAAATTTGAAATTTTATCTTTAATTTGTTTAACACTTTAGTTAATAATAAACACTGGTGTATGAGTTAAATTTATTTAAGATAAAAATGTTATAAACTAATAAAGTTGTACAAATAATATAATAATTTTGAAATGTGATAATGAATATTTGCAATGTTTGTTTTAAATTTGTGAAAATTTTCGCCAAATAAGGTAAGATTTATCTACAACTTTTCGTAAACCGAGTATAACATATTTTTTGAAATGGGTGATTAATTACATGTAGTTCCTAAGAATTTTCAATCCGTGTTCGTTAGGTTATATCCGGAATAATATCACTCCAAGATATTTGAATCTAATTTTGGCGAAATCCTGACAACTGTCCTCTCTAAATGTTCTACATTCGTCTTAATCCGCTCGTCCAATTTTATATATGGCTGTACCCTGTATGTTCAGTCAGAATATATACCATTTATATGTTTATATGTATATAATCCAATATGTCTGGTATAAATTGATTAAATTTATAAAGCCAATATGTTATCGTAGGACTAAGGCCGTATTTAATGCCTATGGTTCTCCTACATAGCACCCAGCACCAATGGGTCTTGTTGGTCCTATCCTCTATGTTGTGTCTCCATTTTAATTTCCGATCAAGGATTGTACCAAAGTATCATTCACCGATATCTTCTTGCCCAAGAAACAGGTTTCAATATACTTATAAACTTTTGCCTATCTTGTGAAAGGACAGATTTCCGTCTTCGCCGGGTTAACATTGAGGCCTCTCGGTTGAGCCCAGCTCAAGGTCGCATTCAGAGTTTCTAATGCGACCTTGTTCTAATCGATATTTATTATAAGTACAGTTCCCTCTAGTTCTTCTCTACTGTGAAAGATATCCTAAATATTTTCCATCAGGTTCTTCAGGATACCAGCACATTGGTGAGATGTCAACATCATCAACATTACGCCCATGTTTAATTCACTCTCTCTTTAAAACGATTGCGTGGCTTACTATCTTATTGTTGACCAGATATTCTACCTTACTCTGCGGTATATTCTCTTCAACCGTCTAGCTTCTTCTTCCTCGTTTTTCGGGGCTTCTTTTGAGAGTTAGGGGACCTTCGTAGTTGGTTTCACTGTTTGTCTGCTGAATATCTGCCTTGGCGTTGTCACCCTTACCCGCAGGATTCTGACTTGAGATTCCTTTGAGTGAGGTATGGCTTGGCATCGACTGAACATTAGAAGACGGGGAGCTCTTTTTCTTCTTAGGTTTATTCTCAGTCAACTCCTCGGGAGACCTGATCATGTTTGTCTCAGATATTGAGAAAGATTCCAATAATAGGCAGTTTAACTATACTATCATACACTTCTTTCACCATTTGCTTTATTTCATTCTTTTTGCGATTTGCTATGATGGTGTTGTTATTTCGATCTGAGGATTCAGAATCGGAACCCACTTTGAGAGCACTCTCCGGGCACCTAGTTTTGGTCGTAGAAACTTATTACTTATTGCTTATTAATAGATCAGATCATAATAAGATGATAGTGCTTTTTGGAATTTGTTTCGTCTTATAAGCTGTTTTTGATTACATCTCAAGAAAACGACTTTTTAAGAATGTAAAAGTCGTGGACCGGTATTAGGAACTTTAGTACCATTAAATCTTGGCGTCATGAAATAACTCCCCAAAACAAAAATAAAATAACTCCCTAAAAATTTGTTCAGAAAGCAAAAACAACGAAATTTGGGGATTTAATTCGTTTTTTGGGGCATTATTTCACATTTAAAATGGGGAGTTATTTCATTATGAAATAATTCCTCAAAATTCAAAAATGAAATAAATCCCTAAAAATATTTTTGGGGAGTTATTTCATTATATTACATTTGTCACACGAAATAAATAATATATGTCTGATAGCCGGCCTTCGGCCGGGCGCAAGGGTTTTATCCTCTGGGGTACATTGGACACCGGCTTCGCTACGAATACACTCGCCTTGTATCAAAAGTGTTCGGCCTTAGGCCGGCTATTTAGGAAATCTTTATTAAGCGAAGCCGGTGTTGGTCATATTATAGAGCGGTAAATCCTTGCGTCCGGCCGTAGGCCGTCTATTTAGGAAATATTTATTAAGCGAAGCCGTTGTTGGACATACCATAGAGTAGAAAGTCTTTGCGCCCGGCCGAAGGCCGGCTATTAAAGGAATCTTTATTAAGCGATTAAACTGAAATGTATTAAACTTTGAAGCCCCACTCGAAAGTATGAGCGACCTACGTTTTTTTAGAAATTTTGTTATTTTTAAATGGGAACTTATTTCATTTTAAAATTAGGGATTTGTTTCATATGAAATAAATCCCCAAAAATGGGCTGTTATTTCATTTTAATTTAGAAAGTTATTTCATTTCGTTGGAGGCTTTTTCATTTTTAAATTGGGGAATTATTTCATAATGAAATAAGTCCCCAAATTTAGGGAGTTATTTCATTTTTGTTTTGGGAAGTTATTTCGTGGGGAGTTATTTCATGACGCCTAAATCTTATCTGAAGAAAATATTGGTAGAGAGAATCAGAACTCTAGCTCTTCCCATTGAAGACCTGCTCTCAACAGATTGAAATATCAACTAGAATAGATCGTTTTAGAATCGAATAAGGTTCGGTACACATTATATAAATATGTATGTAGTCTTGGGTGAAAAAAATAAAAATATTTTGCTTCTTAAAAGTGATAACTATGAATTAGAAATATAAATAAAACGATTTCTTTTAAACATTTATAAAAAATACTTTTTATACACATTAAATCAACAACAAATTTTATAACAATTTCCTAAAATCTATTTTACATTGGTCATTTTTATTATCTTTAAACATCTAAGAATCCACTCAATTCGAATTCTTTCACAGTACGTTGAAGAAATGCTCTATATTTGGGGTTCTCAACATTTTTACGACGCAATTCATCGCCTTCTTCAGTGCGTGAGGTAAGATTTTCTAGATTTTCGAAACCCTCTTTTTCCATAAATATAATGGGAGTTAAGCAAGTAGCAGCAATAACACCTAAAGTGGAATAAAATTCATTGTATTAATATAATTTTTCTTAATTATAATCTGTAATTGTAATTACCTTGCAAACTATTGTTAATTATATCAATGGTAATCTCCTTAAGTGAGGGAATGTTACCATCATAATTTAATTTATCTAAAGTTTCTTTTAAAATGCGATGATATTCACGAACAATATATTTCAAATGGACCTTGCGTACATTTTCATTTAGGGAACCATACAAGAAGTAATTCAAATCCATAGCAGGGGAGCCATAATAGGACAATTGGAAATCTAACTGTTTAAAGTAAAAAAGTTATTATTAATATGTATTCAGTTTAAATTTTCTAGTTTATTCATTACTTACCAACACTACATTATCTGGTTCTTTGGTTTCATTGTTAATATGGAACATTAAATTATCAACCCACAAATCGGCAATATTAAATACACGAAAACCATTCTCATGGGATTCATACATATCAACTGCACTTTGTAATACATTTTCGGCCAATTTGAACATTTTCTCAGTAATCTCTTCATAACCCTTCCAATGTGAAATCTCCTCAGCTACACAACGTATATTAACCGGGAAAAATCCCAAGAAATCTTTACGATCTGGATTACGTGAAATTGGTGCTTCTTCAAAGAATTCCATAATTTTTGAATTTTCAGCTGCTATAACAGCCGAACATGCATGTAACTTAGCTAGCTTTTCAATGGTGGGTAAAACATAGTCCAGATTAAGTAAACGTCCTTTTTCGAAATTTTCGTAACCATTTAGGTTCATGTCTTCAAGTATTAGGAAGGGTTCTGGTGTTTCGGTGGTATAGTAGCAAGCTGGAGCAATTTTAGTTGTATCACCTATGGAGGCCAGAAGCTCTTCGACACGGGGTATTACTTCTTTGTAAGCCATAATTTCACGTTTAAATAATTTACTTTTGTGAGCTACTACACCTGTGTAGCCTTTGGGGTGGTCCTGTTAGTGAAGTGAAATATAGAATTAGAAAATTTAAAATTAAATTTCATTTAACAGTGAATTGTACACTATTAAATTCACAGTAATTCACTATACAACAGAATAAATTTAAATAATTCCCGGTATGTAGGAGAATCATAGGCTCCAAATCGGGTTTTAGTCCAACTCTGACACACTAGCATTATAAAAACGTAAATAGATCAATTTAGATTTGTAAATGGGGCCATGGGCACTACATCTAACAAAGATTTAGAAACATTTACGCATATTGGGGAAATGTGAGAAATTAGTGTCAGGTAGGAGATCACAACAAACCCCGGCAGGAATCTGTTGTCACACTAAAGGCTTTAAAAAAAGAGTCTAGGAATCTACATTCTAAAGCGGGAAACCGAAATATACTAACGTCTTCTTTGACATCACAGCAACTACACAGCTTCCAAGCGGATGTCCGTGCTTTGACTGTAAAGAGCCAAAACCGAATAAAATTGGACCAAGGCTTTAATAAGTGATTTATTGCCCTTTTTTCGAAACTCCTTTATTGTGAATAGTTTATCGGATATCTTTGAATTTAAAAACTTGAAATATACACATATACATATGTATATAGGTATACATATGTAGATTTAAAACATATGTATCATGGACCGAGGTTTTCGAAATTAAAAAAAAGTAATTATTATTTAAATATAAATATTTTTTTCGAATTTTGATAAAAATAAATAAAAGCGGCGTTATATTAGGGGCAAGGGGGCTCGTTTGATCGATAAGGTCAATTATAGGACTGATCCTAATAAAATTAGGTAAATAAATTTCGGTTCATATTTATGTCGAATTTCATCACAGTACTCGAATTTTTAATGAAATTTTTTTGAAGAAGACCTTATATGGAGGATAGAGTCATTTATGGACCGATACTTATAAAATTTGGTAGAGAGATTTAAGTTCATATAGAACTTACGATAAACATACATACTTGTGTTTTAAATCATTAATGAGTGTTAAAGTCATTTCCTGTAGGGGACCTTATATGGGGAGTAGGGTCAATTATAGACCGATTCTCATCAAATTCGGTAATGAGATTTCTGTAAATAAAACTTGTTTATGTAGTTGTACTAGTATTTTTAAGTCCATAATACTTAGAGGTTAAACTCATTTTCTGAATGGGTCTTTTTGGGCCAATTATGGACCGATCTTTATAAAATATTTTAGACAGATTTCAGTACATATTTTTTTATGTCGAATTTCATACGCTGTACTCGTATTTTTAAGTCAGTAATAAATGTTAAGGTCATTTTCTGAATGGGCCTTATATGTTAGGTAGGATCCCCTTAAAATTTGGTGCACAATTTTGGTTATCATAATCATGGTATTCGTAAGTCAGTATTGAACGTTAAAGTCATTTTCTGAAAGGAACTTTCTATGGGGGGGTAGGATCAATTGTGGATCGCAATATTTTACAAAATTTCGTAACAATTGCTATCTAATTAACACATTTATGAATGTTTAAACCGGGGGCTATACAAACCCATGGAACGGCAAATGTTTGTACAAAATTACAGCTCTCTAGCTTCTCTTGTTTAGGTGCTATCGTTCCTGAAATATACAGACAGACGGACGGACGGACGGACATTGCTATATCATTTTGGAATTTAATCAGCTCCCAGACTACTCTTAAGGGTCTATGACTAATATTTCGATGTGTTACAACCGGAATGGACCAATATAGCTATTGATTTTTTATGGTTGAAAATTAGCATCACTTGATGTGATGAATTGTAAATTATGCTGTAATCGATTTTTGATTATGATTGTTTTTTGTTAAAAATTTTAAGAGATTTTTATACAATTCTTTAAATTTCCGTTTGAAATACGTCTATTTTGAATGCTTTCAATAACTGCTTAAATATTTTTAAATTATGTAGTAAATTTA
Source organism: Lucilia sericata (assembly GCF_015586225.1). NCBI lineage: Eukaryota > Metazoa > Arthropoda > Insecta > Diptera > Calliphoridae > Lucilia > Lucilia sericata. The sequence continues at coordinate 144,639 of NW_023994701.1, read as the reverse complement.
CATATTTATATTTATATTTTCAATAAAACTATTTATTAACACTTATTAAAAAGCATTTAATACTTATGTGTTAATAAAAGCAACGACCGATATGAGTGAGTGGATTTAATCTTAATAAGAAAACAAAGTCATATCAATATTTGGCTTTGAGATAAGAAAATTAAATATTATCAAATTCTAATAAAAACATAGTTTCTAAATGAAACTAATATTATTTCAAAAAAGACAATGCATTTCGTTACAAATTCAATTTTAAGAAAATTTAAAATAACATATAAAACACCCAAAAAAGCTTTTAGAATCAACAGGCATATTTTTATACAAAGCTCTTTTTGAAACAATCACAACAAGTGTATACTTTCGTTAAGCATGTGATTTTCCTCCAACAACAACAAAAAATATCGATTAATAACAAATGCAGTTTGAGAAATTAAAAAAAAATATAATAATCAAACACTAACATACCTTTATAATAACAGAAAATTTACCGGTAACATCATTACGTTTCAAATTGAAAATAGCACGATGCATTTCACTGGCAAAACCACTGCCCACCATTTCACCGCCACCATTAATACTTTTCACAACAATTTCATGCACTTCGAGAGTGTCATCTTTAAAGTATTCCTTTAAAACATCCTGTAGAAAATCGGCTGTAATCCATTCAGGAGGAGTGTAATTTTTAGCACCAGTACCCATATTTATATCACTTTCAAACTTTGTAGTTTAAACGAGTCACCTGATTACAATTAACTTCGAAAATTCTTTAGATGTCTATACAAAAACGTCCGTACAACTTAAAAATTTGATAAATAATAAATACAGCAGAATTCATTTAAAGGGGAGGCATTTTTGGGTGGATTTATTTAAATGTAAAGTTTATTTGAAAAGTTTTTTTTTCTCACTGCTCTCTTAGACTTTGGTTCTCGCTAAACTCACGTGCTTTCGAATGAAATGAAAAGAAAAACTGAATCAACAGAGAGAGCTTTTTTTAGCTTAAACAACTGTTGAGGTGATAACAGGCAGAGTTGCCAACAGATTGACATTTGATTTTAAAATAAGATTCTATAGAATAATTCCTATAAAGAAAATGTTCGATATTGAAAAATTTTGATATTGAAATTTTTTCTTCTACAGAAATTTTTCGATATTGAAATTTTCTCTTCTATAGAAAATTTTCGATTTTTTTTTTTTCTGTCGAAATTTTCAATAGAAATTTTTTCATAGAAAATTTTCGATATTGTGCTTTCTTTATGGAAAATTTTCGATATTGAAAGTTGCACATAGTATATAGTCTAGTCTATAGTCTAGTCTATAGTCTAGTCTATAGTCTAGTCTATAGTCTAGTCTATAGTCTAGTCTATAGTCTAGTCTATAGTCTAGTCTATAGTCTAGTCTATAGTCTAGTCTATAGTCTAGTCTATAGTCTAGTCTATAGTCTAGTCTATAGTCTAGTCTATAGTCTAGTCTATAGTCTAGTCTATAGTCTAGTCTATAGTCTAGTCTATAGTCTAGTCTATAGTCTAGTCTATAGTCTAGTCTATAGTCTAGTCTATAGTCTAGTCTATAGTCTAGTCTATAGTCTAGTCTATAGTCTAGTCTATAGTCTAGTCTATAGTCTAGTCTATAGTCTAGTCTATAGTCTAGTCTATAGTCTAGTCTATAGTCTAGTCTATAGTCTAGTCTATAGTCTAGTCTATAGTCTAGTCTATCTATAGTCTCAGGTCCTATAGTCTAAGTCTATAGTCTAGTCTATAGTCTAGTCTATAGTCTATCTAGATCTATCTAGTCTAGTCTATTAGTCTATCTATAGTCTATCTATGTCTAGTCTATAGTCTAGTCTATAGTCTAGGTCTATAGTCTAGTCTATAGTCTAGTCTATAGTCTAGTCTATAGTCTAGTCTATAGTCTAGTCTATAGTCTAGTCTATAGTCTAGCCTATAGTCTAGTCTATAGTCTAGTCTTTAGTCTAGTCTATAGTCTAGTCTATAGTCTAGTCTATAGTCTAGTCTATAGTCTAGTCTATAGTCTAGGCTTTAGTCTAGTCTATAGTCCTAGTCTATAGTCTAGTCTATAGTCTAGTCTATAGTCTAGTCTTATAGTCTAGTCTATAGGCTAGTCTATAGTCTAGTCTATAGTCTAGTCTATAGTCTAGTCTATAGTCTAGTCTAGTCTAGTCTATAGTCTAGTCTATAGTCTAGTCTATAGTCTAGTCTATAGTGTATGGAAATTTTCTCTATAGAAAATTCTCGATATTGAAATTTTCTCTATAGAAAACTCTCGATATTGATTATTCTCTATAGAAAATTTTCGATATTGAATTATTGTCTATAGAAAATTTTCGATATTGAAATACTCTCCATAGAAAATTTTCGATATTGTGAAAGTTTCTTTATAGAAAGTTTTCGGGATAAAACTTTTCTCTATAAAAATTTTTCGATATTGTAATCTTCTCTATAGAAATTTTTCGATATTGAAATTTTCTCATAGAAAAACTTTCGATATTAAAATTTTCAAATAGAAAACTTTTGATATTGAAGTTTTCTCATAGAAAATTTTAAGTTATTTTATTGAAAATTTTCGATATTGAAGTGTTCTTTATTTCTTTATAATTTAAAAAATAAAAGACATTTTGCAAATTACGAATTTTTAATCGTTATTTTTTCAGTTTATTTTTGAGATTTTTTATATTCTAAAGTACCGTTTATCCTAATCAAACTCCAATATACCCCTTCTATAAAGAAATGGTAATATATCCAAAATTGCTCTTACATACAAAGGATTTGTAAAAGCTTTCATACGAAACTTATCACCATCTTCACCGGGCTGCATAAGTTTCAGTAAACTGGCTTCTTTATCCGAAGGCAATAGAATCATCACAAGATGGGTGAAGGAAGTAAAATAACCCCAAAATCCATGTCTGAGCATACTTATATGAAGATCACTTAACAGAGGCATAGGTTTTTCATAATGTAAAAATTTCAGACTTTTTAACAGATGCGTATGATAAATTCTAATGAATAAATCAAAATTACGTATACGCAAATTACTCTCCACCGAGCAAATAATAAGTTCCCACAAATCCATGGCCGGACTAGCCCATTTACACATTTGAAAATCAACAAAACGTATTTGATTAATCTCACTAGTGGGTGCAGCCTTTGTTGTATAATTAAGCATTATATTGCTCGACCAAAAGTCACCATGATTTAAGACTTTGAATTCATTGGTTTCCGTGCTAAAACACTGCAAGGAGGCATTGACATACTGCTCGGCATTGGGCTGAAACATATTACATAAACAAATGATTATTAAAATTGTTTACTTTTCTAAAGATGTATATAACTTACTATTCTCTTGGCATACTTTTCATAATCCTCCAAACCCCAACTGGCCATAGCGGCTTTGTAGCTCTGTACTCTCGCCTGATAGGATTTTGATTTTTGATAGTTGGCTGGTAAGTATGTGTTAGTAAATTCTTTTGGATATGAACCCATACGCTCTTGCAGCACTACAGAGGCAGCATGAAATTCAGCCAACTTTTCTAACACCCTCTTCATATGTGTCATACCGAAACCTTTTAAACGATTTATATTTCGAAATTTTTTCGTTAATAAATCTTCTAGAACTAATGTTATTCTCCCGGATTTATCTTCAATCCAATGACATTTTGGTGCAAATTTTACTTTACTGCCAAATTCTTCATACAATGATTCCAACTGTGGCAGTACAGTTTCGTACATTTGTTTCTCTTTGGGAAAGAGATTAAGGGTGTTTATAAATGTGCCACCTTTGTCATTGTCCAACATAGTTTTCATAATATACGATTTTTGTTGTGTAAAGCCATCTGAAAGAAATACAATTTTTTTAATGTTAAAACTTCATTTTGAAGAAAATATTAATTTTACTATATTAAGGGGACGATTTTCTGGCGAACGTGTCTTTGGTGAAACACAATTTATGCAGTTTGCTGGTCATTTGATAGCCATTACCTGGCCTCAAACAGACTGTGAAAAGAGAGATTATGTAAAATATATTGCATCTTACTGGTTAGTGCATGTTCAGGCATGGAATATTCAGTACTTTAGTGCTTATTTTAGTCTAGTCTATAGTTTAGTTTATAGTTTAGTCTATAGTTTAGGCTATAGTTTAGTCTATAATTTAGTCTATAGTTTAGTCTATAGTTTAGTCTATAGTTTAGTCTATAGTTTAGTCTATAGTTTAGTCAATAGTGTAGTTTGTAGTTTAGTCTATAGTTTAGTCTATAGTTTAGTCTATAGTTTAGTGTATAGTTTAATCAATAGTTTAATCAATAGGTTAGTCTATAGTTTAGTCTATAGTTTAGTCTATAGTTTAGTCTATAGTCTAGTCTATAGTCTAGTCTATAGTCTAGTTTATAGTCTAGTCTATAGTTTAGTCTATAGTTTAGTCTATAGTCTAGTCTATAGTTTAGTCTATAGTCTAGTCTGGTCTATAGTCTATTCTATAGTCTAGTCTATAGTCAATTCTATAGTCTAGTCTATAGTCTATTCTATAGTCTATAGTCTAGTCTATATTCTAGTCTATAGTCTAGTCTATAGTCTAGTCTATAGTCTAGTCTATAGTCTAGTCTATAGTCTAGTCTATAGTCTAGTCTATAGTCTAGTCTATAGTCTAGTCTATAGTCTAGTCTATAGTCTAGTCTATAGTCTAGTCTATAGTCTAGTCTATAGTCTAGTCTATAGTCTAGTCTATAGTCTAGTCTATAGTCTAGTCTATAGTCTAGTCTATAGTCTAGTCTTTAGTCTAGTCTATAGTCTAGTCTATAGTCTAGTCTATAGTCTAGCCTAGTCTATAGTCTAGTTTATAGTCTAGTCTATAGTCTAGTTATAGAGTAGTCTATAGACTGGTCTATAGTCTAGTCTATAGTCTAGTTTATAGTCTAGTCTATAGACTAGTCTATAGTCTAGTCTATAGTCTAGTCTATAATCTAGTCTATAGTCTAGTCTATAGTCTAGTCTAGTCTATAGTCTAGTCTATAGTCTAGTCTATAGTCTAGTCTATAGTCTAGTCTATAGACTAGTCTATAGTCTAGTCTATAGTCTAGTTTATATTCTAGTCTATAGTATAGGCTATAGACTAGTCTACAGTCTAGTCTATAGTCTGGTCTATAGTCTAGTCTATAGTCTAGTCTATAGTCTAGTCTATAGTCTAGTCTATAGTCTAGCTAGTCTATAGTCTAGTCTATAGTCTAGTCTATAGTCTAGTCTATAGTCTAGTCTATAGTCTAGTCTATAGTCTAGTCTATAGTCTAGTCTATAGTCTAGTCTATAGTCTAGTCTATAGTCTAGTCTATAGTCTAGTCTATAGTCTAGTCTATAGTCTAGTCTATAGTCTAGTCTATAGTCTAGTCTATAGTCTAGTCTATAGTCTAGTCTATAGTCTAGTCTATAGTCTAGTCTATAGTCTAGTCTAGTCTAGTCTATAGTCTAGTCTATAGTCTAGTCTATAGTCTAGTCTATAGTCTAGTCTAGTCTATAGTCTAGTCTATAGTCTAGTCTATAGTCTAGTCTATAGTCTAGTCTATAGTCTAGTCTATAGTCTAGTCTATAGTCTAGTCTATAGTCTAGTCTATAGTCTAGTCTATAGTCTAGTCTATAGTCTAGTCTATAGTCTAGTCTATAGTCTAGTCTATAGTCTAGTCTATAGTCTAGTCTATAGTCTAGTCTATAGTCTAGTCTATAGTCTAGTCTATAGTCTAGTCTATAGTCTAGTCTATAGTCTAGTCTATAGTCTAGTCTATAGTCTAGTCTATAGTCTAGTCTATAGTCTAGTCTATAGTCTAGTCTATAGTCTAGTCTATAGTCTAGTCTATAGTCTAGTCTATAGTCTAGTCTATAGTCTAGTCTATAGTCTAGTCTATAGTCTAGTCTATAGTCTAGTCTATAGTCTAGTCTATAGTCTAGTCTATAGTCTAGTCTATAGTCTAGTCTATAGTCTAGTCTATAGTCTAGTCTATAGTCTAGTCTATAGTCTAGTCTATAGTCTAGTCTATAGTCTAGTCTATAGTCTAGTCTATAGTCTAGTCTATAGTCTAGTCTATAGTCTAGTCTATAGTCTAGTCTATAGTCTAGTCTATAGTCTAGTCTATAGTCTAGTCTATAGTCTAGTCTATAGTCTAGTCTATAGTCTAGTCTATAGTCTAGTCTAGTCTATAGTCTAGTCTATAGTCTAGTCTAGTCTATAGTCTAGTCTATAGTCTATAGTCTAGTCTATAGTCTAGTCTATAGTCTAGTCTATAGTATAGTCTAGTCTATAGTCTAGTCTATAGTCTAGTCTATAGTCTAGTCTATAGTCTAGTCTAGTCTAGTCTAGTCTAGTCGATAATCAAGTGTATTGTTTAAAACAGAAGTAAGATCGAAGGTTTAACCGAACACTTTATTTTAATTGGGAATATGTATATAAATTGTATTTTATGTGGTAACTCTGGTTATACCTCCAAAGTTTTGATCAAACTCAAACAATTGTAATATTTTTGCATTTTTTGGCCAATCGACTTGTTTATAACTAAATCAGGTCGTTTTCAATTCGTGTTAGACAGGGTATCAAACTAGTAACTCAGGATTTTAAATTAGAATGCTTAATTAAAGAATTAAGAATGCAATTGCTTTGAATGAAAAAAGTATTTAGAATAAACCAAATATAAATTAAATACTTTTTTGTCGAAACGCATTTAGCTGTGTTGAGTATTACGTAACAAAACATTCCTTCTATCTGACGTCTAAACTTGCATTGAAAGTACTTGAATTGATAAATATGTTATAAATCATTATTAATAACTGAAATATTTGTAAAATAAATAGTTAAATAGCATTTTTAAATGTCCGGTACTGAAGGATTAAAAGTTTTTGTATTCAAACACATACATATTTATTTAACAAAATATATAGTCGGACATGGCCGACCACATGATACCATACAAGAGTTGTGAGAAAATTTTAAAACCTATTTAGGGTAACACCACATACCTAGTGGAAAGGGTAGTATGTGTTTGTGCCGATGTTTGTAACACAAATACTAATACTTCTATAGTATAGAAATGATTTAAACGAATATCATCTTATACAACTTAATTGTGTATTTTTTTTTTTAATTTAATCCAATTATTTTGATACTTTTGATACTTTTCAATACTTATTATAATTTATTAAGATGTACTGCTAAAATGACAAATTATTAAAATAATATTAATTTCGAAATCTATAATATTTATAGTTTAAAATACATAATAAATATAAAATAACCATCTTTAACAGTCAACAATTAAATTTCCTATTTCGCATTATTATTGCAAACAAAAACACATAAATTATAAATTATCTACGAGAACCCCCAAAATTATTAAATATAGGAACAATAATGTGGACTATATTAAATAATTTATTATCAGTACTTTACCATGGCTTAGTCAGCCAGAATTCCAAAATAAAATAATTTGTTTATGAATTACACTAAGCAACAGAATTCAAAAATCTAGATGAGATTTAGATAAGAGAACATTTCCCGCTGGCTTTTCTTTATAAAGGAGGTCACTGATAAGACATGGCTTTCATTTGAATTTTTAGGCGTAAACTATAACTCCTTCTAACTGCTATCTGAAACACATGTGCTTTTCTTTTTAGAACTAAGTCAGTCCAACACATAGAGGAGGAGCTCTAAAGGGTTTGCCTTATCCGTTTACTTTGGGATTTTATGAGAAATTTGCTAAATACAATATTTTGATATGAAGTCATCAAATTAAATATGTAAGAAAGTGTAGTCGGGACATAATAATATTTTTGGGAAAAATAGGTAAACTAGCAAAGTGGGCGTGGCATCTCCCATATTAATCAAATATTAAAATTAGTATTCTGGCATAAAGCTAGAGTGACTAAATTTTGTACTAATAACATAAGTATTAATATGAATTTTTAAGGGAAAAATGGAGAGTCTAGAATCAGTGGGCGTGGCATCTGTCATATTAATCAACTACTAAATGCATGGTCAACTTTGACAAATGGACGATGTATCAATAGTTAAGTTCCGAAACCCTATTTGCGAGGAACAGTTTTATTGGGACTAGGTGAAATAATGGAAAAATAATGTGTTTGTCATTCCGTTTGTAACACATCGAAATATTGGTCATAGACCCACATAAGTATATATAATTCGAAGACGATCTAGCCATGTCCGTCTGTCTGTATGTTGAAAGCACGATAGAGTTCGAACAAGAAGAGCTATGGAGATGAAATTTTATATAAATATTATGTATCGATGCAGTTTTGCTATTGAAAATGGGCCATATCGGTCCATCATAGCTCCCATAACTGGTTGAAAAACATTAGTATGTCAATGAAATTCCAGATTAACATGTTTTATATGAACCAATATCTGCCTACCAAATTTTATGAGGATCGGTCCATAATTGACCTTACCCCCCATATAAGGTCCTTCTCAGAAAACGACTATAACGCTTATAACTTGCTTCAAAATTATAGCAAAGTAACGAAATTTGACATAAACAAGTTGTAGAGGAACTAAACTCTCCCTTCCATTGGAGATCGGCCTATAATTGACCCTACCCCCGATATAAGGTTCCTCTCAGAAAATTACTTTAAAACTCATAACTTGCTTCAAAATTCCAGTAACTTAGTGAAAGTAAACATAAACAACTTTTAGAGGAACTTAAATTTCTCTGCTAAATTTTATGGAGATCGGTCCATAATTGACCCTACCTCCATATAAGGTTCTTCTCTGAAAAAGGCTTTAAAGATCATAATTTAGACAAAATTTCAGTATATCAACGAAATTTACATAAAAATGTTTTGTAGAAACAAAAATCTCTCTACCAAATATTAAGAGAATAGGTCCATAATTGATTCTAATCAATTATATAAGGCCCCATCATAAAATGGCTTTAACGCTCATAACAATAACATAAACAACTTTTTCAAAATGAGAGTATAGCAACAAAATTCGACATAAACAAGTTTTAGAGGAACATCGTTCTACCTATCCCCTATAATGGTCCTTCTCATAGAACGACATTACCGGCCACAACTGGCTTAAAAATACTAGTATAGTGATAAAATTCGTTATGAACTAGTTTTATAGGATCTAAAATCTTTCTGTCAAATATTATGAGTATCGGGCCATATTGGATCAAAGCCTTGATATTTAACATAAAAAGTTTTATTGAAACCATTATTTATTTTCGGGCCTGTTGTGCGCTCCTTTATTTAGTTAGTTATGCTTAATTTCATCGCGATACTAATGGTTATAAGTAAATTTTTGGACGTTTAAGTTATTTTTTGTAACGACGGCCGATCATTATAAAAAATGACATTGTCATTTATGCCTATATATAAAACTTAGTTGTGCCAAATTTTGGTGAGATAGTAGTTATGAGTTAAAAACCCTAAATCGGAAGGTAAGGTTGTATGGGGGCTAGGTGAAATAATGGACTGATTTCAACCATTTTCAATAGGCATTGTCCTTGTGGCAAAAAACTCGTATGGTCTAAATTTTATCAAAAGATCTTGAAAATTGTGGCCTGTAGCTTGCGCACAAGGTTTACATGGACAGCCAGCCGGACAGACGGACGGACATGTCTTAATCAACTCAGAAAGTGATTCTGAGTTGATCGGTACACTTTAAGGTGGGTGTAGGACCAATATTTTTATGCGTTACAAACATCAGCACAAACGTATAATACCCTCCCCACTATAGTGGTGTAGGGTATAAAAACAAGACTTAAAGTTTAGCAAATATATATTTCATAATTTTTGCTACATTTAAGAACGTAAAGAATGAAAAAAATAATTTCTTCGAAACAATAACAACAATTATAAAATTCAACACTGATAAAAAACGCTAATGATAGAAAGATAACGATAATAGTGGAATTAATAAAACAAAAGTCCACGAAAGCCCCAATAGACAAAAGAAAAATTCTAAATAAATTAGATAAAAAAAAACTTTCCATTAACATACCATCCATTTCAATATCCATTTTAATTCGTAACATAATTGAGGTATAATTTTCACCCGGTGGTGTGGCCGGTATAATGCTGAATTTTAAAATCTTTTTAAAGTTCTCAACATCATTTTTGAGAATATTTTCGAAATATTTTTCATTAATCCACTTGGGTATGTCCAAATGAAGATTTGGATTAAATTTTGAACTGTTATCGGGCATGATCTTTATTTGTTTACACTTTACACTGTTTAATTAAGTACAATTGCGTTAGAACAAATATTTTGACGGTGGGGTCTCTTAGTAAGTTTTGTTCTAATAATAGAAATGTCTATTTATATTTTCAAATCAACATGGACAATTTAGCGTTGACAATGGGTTGATTATGCAGTTGTTTTTGTTTTTTTGTTTTTATTTCAATCTATTGTAATTTTATTTATTGTGTGAACAATTTGTGCGACTTTTTATTGTTTTTGTTTATATGTATCTTTATTTTTAATTTGAACAAAATGTATAAAATTATTTTATGCGCGTTTGTTGTTTTTGAAACGTCGTTTTATAACCATCAACTCTTTTGAATTGTTTTCAAAAATGCAATCATGCTCTCAGTAGAGTCAACTTTTTCGAAGCAGTTACATATAATATTTGTTTGTATTTCTTCTATTCTACTCGCTGAGTATTAGGAAATAAATACCCTACACCACTGTAGTGGGAAGGGGATTATGTGTTTGTGGTAAAGTATGGAACACACGCAAGTATAGAACTTACGCGACAGAATCTCTTTTTTTTTTATCGGTAAAATACTTGCTGAGTATGTTTTAGGGAATAAATACCCTACACCATTGTTTTGGAAAGGGGATTATGTGTTTGTGGTAATGTTTGCAACACACGCAAGTATAGATCATATCTGCCTCCCAGTGGATACAGAAACTATTTCTCAATCGGTAAAACGTTGTTTCCTTGTCCATCCATTTAGCCCATTTTGAAAATTTCCGCCAAGACTAGAGCATACAGCAAATGGTTAAAATTTGTTCACAATATCACCGATAACAAGTAAGAGTGTTATATTCGGCTATGCCGAATCTTTTATACCCACCATCAAATCAGTGCCATATAAATAAACTTATATTTTGAATATTTTATTATTATATGCCGATATTAATGAGAACATCAGGGAAATATTTGAAAGAGGTCCATTAATGGGGGTTTAACTATTACAGTGCTTTTTCGAATTAAATATATTAATTTATATAGAGAGTAGGGTTATTTACACATATATGGATTAATTCTCATAAAAGTCGGTAGGATGATTTCAGTTCCTTATTTATTTCAAAATTCATAGATCCATGTATTTGTATTTTTAAGCCAGTAATGAGAATTAAAGTAATTTTCTTAAAGGGACTTTATACGGGGTTAGGGTTAATTATTAATTAAATATGGTAAAGAGATTTTAACATAAAATTAGTTTATGTCGAATTGCATTGCGGTATTCGTATTTTTCGTTGTAGTAATTTTCTGAGGGGGAATTTATATGGGGAGGGGTTATAATGGACTGATCCTCATAAAAATTGTTAGAGAGATTTTGTACTCGCATTTTTAAGCCAGTAATGAGCGTTAAAGTAATTTTATGGAGGGGGCCTTATATGGGGGATAGGGTTAATTATGGACCGATCCACATAAAATTTGCTGGAAAGGTTTTGGCTCGTATAAGACATACTAATGTCAAATTTCATCGCTAAACTCGTACTTTTACGCTAATAATGAGCGTTAAAATAAAATTTTGTGGAGAGATATTGGCTTGCATGAAACCTAAGTATGTCGAATTTCATCGCTATATTCGTATGTTTAAGTCAGTAATCAGCATTATAGTCATTTTCAAAAGGGGACCTTATATGGGGGGTAGGACCAATTGTGGACCTGTGTCCGCCATAATTCAGGGTTTTAATTCGGAAGTTAGAAAACTGACTTGTGCGAAATTTTGTTGCATTTGCTTCATAAACAACGAAGTTGTGAATATTTGAAGCTCTTTATACAATATTCCGGGGGCTACCTACATTTGTATGGGGGCTATGTGAAATCGTTGACCGATTTTGTCCATTTTCAATACCAAACATTTCTGATGAATAAAAAATATTTTGGGAAAATTTCATCTCAATATCTCTTTTTTTGTGGACGCTATCGTGCCAACAACAGACAGACGGACTGACATAGCTAGATCGTCTTAGAATCTTACGAGGTCCCAGAATATATATACTTTATGGGGTCTGTGAAAAATATTTCCATGTGTTACACACGGAATGACAAAATCAATATACCCCCCATCTTTTTTGATGGTGGGTATAAAACGGATCTTTTAAATAGGAATTTTAAGTTTATAGTACGTAGGGTAAAATATCGGTCGATCATGTCGGGCTAAAATTTCTTGCTATAATTTTTATATTTTAGTGTAGCGTATTTACTTTTTGTCTCCTTAGTGTTGGTTTGTTGTTTTTGATTTTTTATCAATTTCAATTTCGTTGAGAGATAGCAGTACATACTAAAGTACTGATTACGTTCCTTTAATTTATAAACGATTTTGTTTTAGTATAAAGTTTAAATATACGTACATAGGGTTTTCGATACGGTATAATAATATAAAGTTTCAGATAAAGTAAATCGTTAGTTTGTTGGGTATTGAAAATGGGCAATATCTGTCTACCATTTTACTAACAAGTGGCTCCCCGGTATATGGAGTTAAAACAGCCTTAAATATGTTGTTTTTGCAGCGATCTTGATAAAATGTTGCATAATTTTAAAGTTCAAATAGCGGACATCGTACAATGTCTCTTTCAGATAATAACTTTAATATGTTAACATAAGTTTTATAAGAACTAAAATCTCTTTACCAATTTTCCAAAATAGCTTTTCATTTATTTCACCTCTAACTCTATTAAAAAGAACAGACAGTGGAACAAATATAGCAGACAGTATAAACAAATGTGCTACATGTGTAAATTGAAAAGTCAATATATATTGATAAAGTTGTTACAATACTTAGTAAGGTGTACGTACGAATGAGTCAGTGGATTGATAGTAATTATGTTTAACTTAATAGCTCAATATATACAGATACACATAATACATATTATGTACATATGTATGTACATACGTACATATGTAGTTAATAATTTCAATTTCTTGTATATATTTTTAATTAGTACAGCTTTTTCATTTCTAATGCACAGTGGTTTAGAAACGTATTTTTGGAAATCATTCGTTATCTCTAGAACTATTGGTTATATCGCAATAAAATTGCACATATTTGGAGCTGAGGGGTTTTCGAGTTGATTCACAGTAGGGTAGCCCCTCAAAGCTATATGGGCAATTTCGTGTCAAGTGACTTAAAAAATCAATTTGGGTGAAATTTGCATTAAGATTAGTACTATTGGATAGAAAAATTTTAAAAAAGTCTTTTTTTGGAAACACTGAAGAAATAGCTATCTAAACTCCTTTGGACAATTTTTGCTAGGACCAATGGGAAAATGTTATACTCATTTGAAAAATTGTCCAACTTTGACCCCTCTAACATCGGTATTTTTTGATCGATAGGCTTAAAATTTGTATCTAATAGTACTAACCTTGGTGCATATTTCATCCAAATCGATTTTTTGAGTTGGGTCACTTGATAGGAAATTGCTCATATGTAAAAAGGGGCCGTATTCTTTATTTTTTACGTATATCCGTAGTCTTTCACTATCACATGGTTAATAACATCACAGTGGGCATTTTTATCCAAAAAACGAATTTTTTGGAACATATTTTCACCGATTTAGGAATTTCGGTATTTGCAAATTGAAAATGAGAAAACTGATAATGATGTTATTTTAGAAAGATTTGGATCTATGTATAATATACATAGAACCATCATAAAACGAAACAAAGCTGGGTAAAATATTGAACTGAACATGAAAAATAGTGTTCAGTGGCATGTTACCTTAATGAAAGACCCCATCTTGGTGTTATTGCTATCAGTACCTCTAGTTTTCCGGGACTTTAAAACTGGGGATGATCAAATATATCCTCGGCCTTTACTTAGAATGATTTGACATGGGGTCGAACCAGAGAACCACATAATCTGGTACTACGGTAAGCGGTTGCACGCAGGGCCGATTTTGTGAATGTCGGTTAAAATACTGATGTACGGTAAAGTCTATATGTAATTCGGGATAAGTTCGGTGCTGTTGCCTAAGTCAATAGATCCCACACAGAGGAGCGACTGTGAGACTAAGCATTGGAAACGAGTTGATGTTAAGTATTTATGATACGGGATGAATGAAGGGGTATACCGAACTTACCCACCCGTACACCTAGTGTGAGTGTGTCGGATGTTGTTCTCTATAAGTATGTCTTATGAATGAGAAGTTAATCACAGTTTGAATTTTTCTTTCTTGTCCAGGTATGTTAAAGGTTTACTCTGTTCATACCGGATTTACCATATGTGTTGTCTGTGAGTAAGAACAAGTCCTCAGATTATTTGATGGATTCGTGTTTTGGTCTACCGAATACGATTCTAGGTGCTGTTCCCTACTCAACATATGCCATCTCATCTTCGTGGTTGTAAACGTAAATGATGTTTTTGCATCTCGGAAGTTAAGTAACGGAGTACACGGACCGGCAACAATGGGGCGGTGGTGGGTCGTGTAGACAGCTCACCCTGTGGTTGAAAAAGTACCACCGTGAAATAAGGTTAACACGGCAGTTGTTCACGTAAAGCACATCGACATCTTGTTATTCAACACCTCAGTTTCAACCATTTGAAATTTCGTTACGACATCTCACATAGTTCCAGAGATACCAAATTATGTTTTTTTTTTCAAAATAAAAGTTTCTAAACCACTGTGCAATGTTAATAAATGTTTATATTAACATATCTGCTGTAAGAAAATAAGTGGTTGGGTGTGAAATACCCAGCAAAAGCTTGCTAATGACTTTTAATTGTAACAACTTACTTATACATTACATGACTACTACATAAGTATTACATATTGTAGTCTAATATCTTAGTAATACAAATACTTTTTAATTCAATAATATAGGCCGACAAATTCTCGAAGGAGAAAGATATTAAGTCAGATGTTAAGCCTTTATTTTAAAGTTGATAGAATGAATTTAAAATAATTATGAAGTCAAAAGCCCTATTCGGGGGGTCCGGTTGTATGGGGGCTACGTGAATTAATGGACCCATTTCAACGAACAGCGTTCGTCCGTGGACCGACCAAAAGAGGCGTACGCCGACAAATTTCATCAAATTATCTAAAAATTGCGACCTTTAGAGTGCGCACATGGTTTACATGGACACACAGACGGACATACATAGCTTAATCTACTCAGAAAGTGATTCTGAATCGATTGATATACTTTAAGCTGGGTGTAGTACTAATATTTTTGGGTTTTACAAACATCAGCACAAACGCATAATACCCTCCCCATTATAGTGGTGTCGGGTCACATTTTCTTATATTTTATCTTTGCTCTTTGTTTACTATCGATTACAGCAGCTAAGTTTTAATATTTGTTTTTTGTCAAAAATATTAAGCGATTATAAATTAAATACTCGTATTTATGATAAGAAATAATAAGTGAAGAGAGCAGATAAAATTGAGAGTTTAAAAGCTTGTGGTGGATTTTAAAAAGAGGTGAGAATGTAGTATTTTATAGATAATATAAAAAACCCGTTAGTTAGATTAACATTTCAAATAAAAAAGCTTTTATATTAATTGATATAATTAACTTTTCGTTCACAGTATTGTTCAGTATCAAACTGTTTGAATATAATTCAGTTTTTTGAATATATAAAAATCATTTGGGACCATAAATTACTCTATTATATGATATTTCTACAAAATTTGGCTAAACGACTAATCGGTATATAAATAATAATTAATTTTTCATCATAGTCCGTAAAATTAAAGACCCCTCTTCTATAAAAGAAAGGAAATATATCTTTCATTGCATCCACATAGCGGGGATTTGTAAAAGCTTTCATGCGAAATTGTTCACCGATATCATCCGGACGAGAAAATGTATGAATACTGGCATCTTTATCACTGGGCAGCATGACAGCAGCCAAGTGATTAAAGCAGGCGAAAAATGCTAAACAAAAAGTAAAGTATTAATTATTAATAATTAATAGTTACTAATTAAATATTTAATGGACTTACCATAAAACGAATTCCTTTGATCAAACATATCCATTTGTAAATCCCTTAATTTGGGTAGAGACTTTTTGAAACTTAAAGCTTTTAAACATTCCACTAAACGTTCATGATAAATAGAAATAAAATGATCAAATTCTTTGATTCTTATATCTTTGGCAGAGGAAATTGTTATGAAAAATAAAAGATCTTCAGCCGGACTACCCCCATTTACAGATTTGAAAATCCAAAAATATTAAATCATTTAACAGCCCATTAGGTAAATATGAAAACATAATATTACTAGACCAAAAATCACCATGAGTTAGGACATTAAATTTGTTGGTTTTTTGTTGTAAAGTGCTTAGACAGCATTTCCAATATTGATCGAAAGTGGGCTAAAATAATATTTAAAAAAATTAAAAGGAAAATTTGATTCCTTAACTAAACTACTTACAAAATTCTCTAAATATTTATGCACATCTTCTAGACCCCATTGCAGCATGGCTTTCTTGTAAGCTCCCACTTTAGTAAGGAATACATTTTTTTGAAATTCTGCTCCAAACTCAGGATCTACAAAACCAATCTGAAAATCTTTTGGATAATCACCATTTTGTTCCTCATAAACTGCACTGGCTGCATGAAATTCAGCTAATCTTCTAAGTATTTGCTTCATATGCTGCATATCACAACCTTGTAAACGATCTAAATTTTTATAGTTCTTCTCACTTAAATCCTCAAAAACAAAATTAATACGTCCATTCTTTTTTTCGGTAAATAAACATTTCGGAGCAAATTGTATATGCCAACCTATAGCTGTATAAAGTTGTTCAAATGCCGGTAAATATTTATGATACATTTCCATTTCTTTGGGAAATAAGGCTAATTTATTGATAACTTCACCACCTTTATCATCGTCTAACATGGTTTTTAAAACATACGTTTTACGTTTGTAACTTCCATCTGAAAAGGTTTTTTGTAAAGTTAAGTTTTTGCAAGAAAATAATAAAAATATCTTAATACCTTTCATTTCTAAATCCATGCGCAACATAACCGAGGTAAAATTCTCTCCTGGCGGTATAGCAGCTGTAGGTGTGAACTCTTTTACCGCTACACATTCTGGTTCATCTTGGGTTAAAATATTTTTAAAATAATCGACACTAATCCATGATGGTATTATGATATTTTCATTTGGATTTAAAATTTGCGTTTTATTTTCCATTTTAAATGGAATCAAATTTTCTAAACTGTTGAACTATACTGATCTGCGAATAAAGTGAAACTAAATTCTACGAATATCTCATCAAACCACACACTAGAGTAGTTAAGAGCGTGAGCAAGCAAAAAAATATACAAATGAACATACATACATATATGTTTTGTTTTAATTAAAAAACAAGTAAGAATGCATAGTCGGGCATGACCGCCATATGATACCCTACACTAATGATCATGTTGAAAATGTGGATCAGTTTTTTAATAATAAAGCATTTAATTCCATTTTTACCTTAATTCAGAAATATTTTAACAATTTATTAATAAAAAAGAGATTTTCTAAAAAAAGGGGTTATATGGGTTTAATATGGGCCTACCCTTATACATATATTTTAGTAGAGGGATTTACGACTACATTAAAGTTATTTGTGCAGAATTTCACTGGGATATTAGTGTTTATAAGTGAATTTTGAACTTTAAGTCATTTTCTGAAGTGGACTTTGTACGGGGCTAAGGGTCAAACGAGTCCCGATCATTACGATTATTGGCAGTATCATTTAGACTTATATAAAACTAAGTTTTGCCAATTTTTGGAGAGATATTTATGAGCTCAAAAGCCCTATCCGGGGGTACGTTTGTATGGGGTCTAGGCAAAATAATGGGCCAATTTTAACCATTTTCATTAGACTACGCCTTTGGGTCAAAAGAAGAGTACGTGCAAAATTTCATCAAATTCTCTTGAAAATTGCTACACGTAGCGTGCGCACAAGGTTTACATGGACACAAAGACAGACAGACAGACAGACAGACGGACATAGCTAAATCGACTCAAAAAGTGATTCTGAGCCGATTAGTATACCTTAAGGTGGCTGCAGGGCCAATATGTGCTAAGAGTATGAGCTAAATTTCATCAAATTGTCTTGAAAATTGCGACCTGTAGCGTGCGCACAAGGTTTACATGGACCCACAGACGGACAGACAGACAGACGGACATAGCTAAATCGAACCAAAAAGTGATTCTGAGCCGATTAGGCCAATATTGTTTGGTGTTATAAACGTAAGCACAAACGCATAATACCCTCCCCACTATAGTGATGTAGAGTATAACAAATAGGAAATTAAAGGTGGTGGGCTTAGCCAACCATATTATACCCTACACCTGAGGAGAGTGACACTGTATAGGTAGTGATTCTTATGATTAATCACGCTTTTCTAAGGTTTATGTCAATTTATATTAAAACAACAAAATTTACATAACAAACTATTTAAATTTTGTAAGAATATCTAATATGAAATCTAGGTCCAATAATGTCGGTTGGACCAATATTGTTAAATCATCAGATTCCGAAAATACCCATGTCAAATTTATATATTTACCTATATTATATTCTGACAATATATACAAATATTACCTGAGTAAAAGATCAACATTTCAATATTTTACAAAAGAAAAGATTATTTCAATATATCTACCATTTCAACAAATTTCAAGGTATAATTTATCGTTTAAGTCGTTGTTTTGCTACTACTACTACCCACTTGGAAATACATATCAATCATTGTATACACATTATAAGTAATTACACAATTTAAAAGTTTTATTGTAAAACAAATTATTATTTAATTTTTAAAGTAATATTAAACGTTACTTAAATATTATTTAATTTCATTAAACTGCAACTGTAATATGTATAAAAATATTTTCATAAACCTTGAACTCTAAAATTGTTTTCAATTATAATATTTTTATAACCACCTTCCAAAAAGTTGAGGTTATATTGATTTTGTCATTCCTTTTGTAACACTTCAAAATATAGGTCGTAGACCTATAAAAGTTTTTATATTCTGGGTTCTGATTAAGTTCTAAGCCGATCTAGCTATGTCCGTTTGTCTGTTGAAAGTGCGATAGAGTTTTGCTGACATTTTCCATGGATCGGTTGATGTTCAGTATAGCTATGAAATTCGACATAAATAAGTTTCATACAAACTACAATCTCTCTAAGAAATTTTATGAGGATCGGTTCATAATTAACCCTACATCTATAGAGGTCCCCTTCAGAAACAGACATTTTCATATAGAATTTCATGAAGATAATAAATAAGATGTAATCTCATGACGATCGGTCCATAATTGACCATAGATCTCTATAAAGTCGTTTTCAGAATAAAAGAGTTATTTTTTGGATAATAACAAAAGTCTCGATTTATAAATATCAAGGTTTATACTATAAAGGTCAGCCTCCACCGAAATACTCTTTTTGCTTGATGATGAGTATTTAAGATTCGGCATAGCCGAATATATTTCTCTAACTTGTTTGTTAATAAATCTTATCTTTGAAGTGTTTTAAACATTTGTTTTTACTGTTAATTATTTATTAAAGTATATTATTATGCACTTTTAAAATAGCTTTTTGGAGTATGGTATTTATGATTTAAATATTTACCTTCTAGTAGTTATTCATGAAAAGTGTGCATAGTTTGTTTGTACCCGAAAAACACCATCAAAATAATAATCACTTCAAAATTACACTTTGCTTGCGTCCACGGCACACGACCTTAAAACAGATTTGTTTTAAAAGTTGAGAGAGTATTATGCGTTTGTACTGATGTTTGTAACGCATCAAAATATATGTTCTAAATCATCTTAAACTATAAAAATCGGCTCAGATCGGCACACTTTCTAAGTAACATCATGTCCACGAAAAACTTGGGCGTAATATTTAGAAATATGCAAATCGTAAACATTTATCCATAAAAATCTGCGAAATAGGTTCAGAATATAACTCGTTATGATAATTTCAGAATTTTTTCTTAATCTTAGCAATATTTTGTTATGGCTCATATGTAGCTTCAAAACATTGATAACTCGCATTAGATTCTCCAGTTTATAAGTATCCAAAAAAGGCCCAGGTACTAAAAATATGAAAACCAATTAAAAACTAAAAGTTATCTTTCCCGGATATTTGATAAATAACAAGTTAATCTTAAATACCCTCTACCTGTAACCTATTTTAATTGACAACCCATCTAAATAATTTTATATATTTAATCAATTCTGAAAGTTTAAATTTTGCTTCCATGATGAGGGTGCTATCATTTAGATATCATTAGCAGTTGCTTTATACATCTATGGAGCTAACTTTGATCAAGTCTATAACTAACGAAGAAATACATCTAGGCCTCTATCGGGCCTGTTGTGCGCTCCTTAACCAGTGTCTCAGGTGGGAATCGAACCCACCACCTCCTGTCTACCAGACAAGAACACCAACCACAAACCTACCGGAAGACACAAAAAATACACATGTTTATTTGTATAGCCATATCTCTTTTTGTCACTGATATATGTGTGTATAAGTAATTTTCGGAAGTGGACCGGAGACTAGACAAATTATAGGCCTATACAGAAAAAAATTTGCGTGTGATTTGTATATTTTTTGTATATTTATGCGGAATTTAAGTCCGATATCTTTGTTTATGCGATTTTCGGAAGTGAATCTTATATCGGAGCTATGACCAATTATGAACCGATTAATAAATATTTCTCAGAGTGGTTTATATCTCTTTTAAGCATATTCATTATGAATTTTATACCTATATCTTCATTCAGTAAAGAAATATATCCGTTTACGTGGTTATCAGAAGTGGGCTTTATATGCGAGCTATATCCAATTATGGACCGATGCGGAAAAAATTTGGTAGAATCATATATGTATACACAAAACATATTTATTCTAATATCTTTATTTCTTAATTAGTTATGTGTAATTAAGTGATTTCCACTTCCGAACCTTATATGGGGAGCTATAACCAATTATAGACCAATACAGATCTATGTTGGTAATATAATTTCTGTTCACAGAGTTGTGGGGATTTCGATAATTTTGAAGAAGTTATTAACGATATATCCATTTCCGAGAATATGTACCTTTGTATTGGAGCTATGCGAAATTTGGAGCGATTGTTTTGATTTTTAACATAATTGATCCCTGGAAGAAAAAATAATGTGTTTGGCAATTCATCGAATTGTCTTCAGTAGTTTTTGAGAAAACTACTCGAGAATTAAGAAAAAGAATTAAAAAAAAACGTGAATGAAAAGAAAGATATTGGAGACTGGTCATAGATGAATATTAGTTTCGGGATATCAAAATTTATATAGATAACTGTATGTTTCTATGAGCTTCATGTTTATTTATCAATCCGATTTTTGAATTCTTTATTTATACACTTTTAAAAGTTTAAATAAATATATTTTACATATTCCCGTAAAAGATATTATATACAAGTTATGTTTAAATAATTTAATATATATGTATAGATTTATAATTTGTACATTTGCTAATAAATTATGAAAAAAAAAATTAAATATTTTAATACTTTTTCGACGTTATATCAAAAATACCCTTATTATCTAAAAATGGATAAAATTGCAGCATAGCTTTTACATAAATGGGATTAGTGAAACACTTAAAACGGAATGCATCGCCCTCAGGACCAGGTTTCATAAAATTATCCATATTAGCGTCTTTATCGGAAGGAAATAAAATAGCTGGGGTTATGGTATTAGCAGTAAATACAGCTGTGGAAAGAATTTTTTCAGTTATAAATAATATTAAAATTTTGATTAAAAAGTAGAACTCACCCCAATAACCGTATTTCAACATATTAATATGAAGTTCTTTTAGTGAAGGAATTTTTTTTGAATACTTAAGCTTTTTAAGACATTTTACCAAATGTGTATGATATATTTGTATGAAATGATCAAATTCTTTAATTTTTATATCCAAACTGACAGAGGTGGAAATCATATACCACAGATCTTGAACCGGTGAACCCCATTTACATATTTGAAAATCAACAAATAAAGATTCTTTCACATCTTCATCATGGACAAACATAATATTATTGGACCAACAATCGCCATGATTAAGCACATTAAATTCATCTGGTTTTACTGTATTTATGAATAAATTTTCATCAAAGTATTCATCCAATGTAGGTGTTCGCTCAATATATCTTTCTACATTTTCCAAACCCCATTCTAGTAAAGCTTTCTTGAACAATTCGGAACGTGGTTTATATAATTCAGCAAACATGGGACGATTTGCTTCGGTAAAGAAACTAGCGTTGTATATGGTTTCATAAGGTCCATTTAATTCCTCATAAACAGCCGAAGCTGCATGAAATTCAGCCAATTTATGTAGAACAATTTTCATATGATCCATATCGAAACCTTTTAAACGATCAATATTACCGAAATCTTTACGTTTTAAGTCCTCCATTACTAGAGTTATCTTTTCAGGTGTTTCATCAAAATGTATACACTTCGGTCCCAGTTTAACTTGCATACCTGCTTGTTTATAGAGTTCTTCAAATTTGGGTATATAATTGGCATACATTTGTTTCTCTTTGGGAAAGAGATTTGCGGCTGCTACAAAAGCTGCACCACTACTACTAGCATCCAAAACAGTTTTTAAAATATATGAAACTTCTTGAGAACTGCCATCTGTAAATGAGAAATAAAATCCATACAAAAAATGTTAAGCTGAAATTATTTGCTATATTTACCTTTTAATTCTACATCAATTATAACACGAACCATTATCGATGTATAATTTTCGCCCGGTGCTGTAGCAGCAATAGGTGTGAACTTTGTAATGCATTTAAAATCGGTTACATCTTTCTCCAAGATAGGCACAAAATAATCCTCATTTATCCATTTTGGTATATTAAGATACTCATTGGGATTAACAATCTTTCCTGCGCTCGTGTTTGGTGACATTTTTAATTAAATTTAATCTAAATTAAGAAAAATTATATAATTGATTAAAAATTATATACAGTAGTATTTAAATAGATTAAATAATTTTAATTACAATTCCATTCACATATTGTACGTGTATCTGTTTTCAGCTTGTTAACAATTCTAAAGAAATATTTTTATATTTGAAAAAAAAAAAATGATTTATGAATATTCAGTACGGAACAGCTACAAATGATTTGTTTGTTTTAACAAATATGGATGAATAGAAAAATTTTGCGACAAAAAATACAAACGAAATTAAAATAAACTCAAATGTGTTTCTGAATAGTAATTATATGAATTATAATTAGATTTTGTAGTTTTGCAAAAATATGTTTATAAATCGGGCTTGTTCAATCAGTTTGAAACAAGTGCGTAGATTGTTAATGATGTATATAATTACTAATAATTATTCTTCTTTGTAATTTTACATTTTATAATCATAATTATTTACAGATTAAAAAGATAATAAACCCAGCAAAAACTTACATTGAAAAGTAATGAGTTTAGAAGCAAAACAAGTAGGAAAGTATAGTCGGGCATGACCGACTATATAATATCCTACACCATGAGTATATTTTCAAAATTATTTAAACTTTTATGTGGAAATTTATTTACCTTAATTCCGATGTATTAAAGCAATTTATCGTTGAAAAACTAAATTTCTAAAAGTGGCATTATATGGGAGTTAGGAACAAATATGGAAAGAGGGATGTATTTTTATATAAAGGTTATTTATGCTGAAATTACGTTTTCGTAATTTTTTAGAGGGTGCTTTGTATGGGGGCTAGGGTCAAACGACGGCAGATCATTTATGGCTATGTAAAACTTAGTTGTGCCAATCTTTGGGGAGATAGTAGTTTATTTGACGTAGTTATGAGTTAAAAACCTTTAATCGGAAGGTCAAGTTGTTTGGGGGCTAGGTGAAATAATGGACCGATTTCATCAACCATTTTCAACAGATATCGTCCTTGTGGTCCAAATTTTATCAAAATATCTTGAAATATATAGTTAGTTAGTTAGTTAGTTAGTTAGTTAGCTAGTTAGTTAGTTAGTTAGTTAGTCAGTTAGTCAGTTAGTCAGTTAGTTAGTTAGTTAGTTAGTTAGTTAGTTAGTTAGTTAGTTAGTTAGTTAGTAGTTAGTTAGTTAGTTAGTTAGTTAGTTAGTAGTTAGTTAGTTAGTTAGTTAGTTAGTAGTTAGTTAGTTAGTTAGTTAGTAGTTAGTTAGTTAGTAGTTAGTTAGTTAGTTAAGTTAGTTAGTTAGTAGTTAGTAGTTAGTTAGTTAGTTAGTTAGTTAGTTAGTAGTTAGTTAGTTAGTTAGTTAGTTAGTTAGTTAGTTAGTTAGTTAGTTAGTAGTTAGTTAGTTAGTTAGTTAGTTAGTTAGTTAGTTAGTTAGTTAGTTAGTTAGTTAGTTAGTTAGTTAGTTAGTTAGTAGTTAGTTAGTTAGTTAGTAGTTAGTTAGTTAGTTAGTTAGTTAGTAGTTAGTTAGTAGTTAGTTAGTTAGTTAGTTAGTTAGTTAGTTAGTTAGTTAGTTAGTTAGTTAGAGTTAGTTAGTTAGTTAGTAGTTAGTTAGTAGTAGTTAGTTAGTTAGTTAGTAGTTAGTTAGTTAGTTAGTCAGTCAGAGTTAGTTAGTTAGTAGTTAGTTAGTTAGTTAGTTAGTAGTTAGTTAGTTAGTGTTAGTTAGTTAGTTAGTTAGTTAGTTAGTTAGTTAGTTAGTTAGTTAGTTAGTTAGTAGTTAGTTAGTAGTAGTTAGTTAGTTAGTTAGTTAGTTAGTTAGTTAGTTAGTTAGTAGTAGTTAGTTAGTTAGTTAGTTAGTTAGTTAGTAGTTAGTTAGTTAGTTAGTTAGTTAGTTAGTTAGTTAGTTAGTTAGTTAGTTAGTTAGTAGTTAGTTAGTAGTTAGTTAGTTAGTTAGTAGTTAGTTAGTAGTTAGTTAGTTAGTTAGTTAGTTAGTAGTTAGTTAGTTAGTTAGTAGTTAGTTAGTTAGTTAGTTAGTTAGTTAGTTAGTAGTTAGTTAGTTAGTTAGTTAGTTAGTTAGTTAGTTAGTTAGTTAGTTAGTTAGTTAGTTAGTTAGTAGTTAGTTAGTTAGTAGTTAGTTAGTTAGTTAGTTAGTAGTTAGTTAGTTAGTTAGTAGTTAGTTAGTTAGTTAGTTAGTTAGTTAGTTAGTTAGTTAGTTAGTAGTTAGTTAGTTAGTTAGTTAGTTAGTTAGTTAGTTAGTAGTTAGTGTTAGTTAGTTAGTTAGTAGTTAGTAGTTAGTTAGTTAGTTAGTTAGTTAGTTAGTTAGTAGTTAGTTAGTTAGTTAGTTAGTTAGTTAGTTAGTTAAGTTAGTTAGTTAGTTAGTTAGTTTAGTAGTTAGTTAGTTAGTTAGTTAGTAGTTAGTTAGTTAGTTAGTAGTTAGTTAGTTATAGACTACTAAACGGCCAATTTTCTTGTAATTTCCACAGCCGTATTTCTGTATGTATGGAATAGGTAATAGGCTACTTTCTATTTTTAAATTTCAAGTGGGCGAGGAGCCACGCCCATATTAAGAAAATATTAAATCCGTATATTTGAGATAATATAACAGTTAGAGTCCTCAAATTTTGTCGGAGCCACTTTAGTGTCAATATGATTATTTAGGACAAAAAGTTAAATTCAAAAATTCTGGAAAACTATTGTAGTTAGAATCTTCAAAATCGTTAAGTGGGTTTTTTATTTATGATGCTTTTAAGGTAGCAAAGCACTCTGGGTATAGCTAGTATTAAAATAATAAAAACTATTTCCTTTTCCAAAGGGCCATAGTTCCCTACCAGCGATTTAAAATCCAGATCTGTATTTATAAGCAAAAAATTGCGAAAATTTTGACACCTATATTTAGGTTTCAGTTATATGATGTAGTCGGATATACTTTCTTATTTGTTTGATGGTATATTTTAATTACTATTTAAATTATTTTATCATTAACGCCAAGTTCAGTATTCATTATAATTACACAATTTCCGGTTGTTTTACTTATATAATATGCGACTTTAATAACCCCCTATGTTGATTTTTCAATAGAACTTAAAACAGGTATTTTAACATCAATAAAGGCATTAATCTCGAGTGTTTTTATCTCATACCTTTAATTATAAACTTCGCTAATTACTTTTAAATTACTTTATTACAATGTAAGATTAAAACCTTTAACCCATTTTCTTTATTTCAGGTTATATTATATATATAATTACCCAGGCTAACAAATGTTTAATCCAGAGAACAAAGTATACTTTTCTACAGAATTGAACTCCGCTGTATCCGATTCTTAAATATAGGAAACAAAAATGGGGAGTTTTTAATTTTTAGCATACGAGATCTCGAAACCTTCTGAGACCAGATTCGAATTCACATCAATTATTTAGAAATTTATACTTTGGTATCTCGGTTTCGACTTTTTGTGTTGGCCTGTGTTATTTAAAACGCAAGTATATCTTAACTATAAACGATAAATAAAAGTTGAGATAATGGGGCTATATATTACCAGTTGGGGTTATGCAATTAAATTCACTTTACGAAACAAAAACTTTTTTTTTGACAAAAACTGAATGTTAATTTTAAATTATTATTGATATTAACGTTTTGAAATACTTTTAAATTTTATTGTAAATTTTGTCACATTTATTCTAATATGTAGATTTATTGTATAAACTTCAGTTCATACTTGTTTTTTAACAATTAGTAAAAATTTGCATAAAATTTCAATACAAACAATGATAGAAAACAGAATTAATTATTGAAATATTTGTTCTTTCAATAAAATTTATTTACTCACATCACAGTTTGTTTCTTAAAAAAAAAATAAAAAAAATTCACTGTTTAATAAAAACTAGAAGAAACTTGTCAATTCTTCAAGATGCTCGTAAAATTTAAAACAAACAATGGAAAATAATAAAAAACTTTTTTTAATTCTAGCAGTTGAATAGCGAGCAAAATTATCGTGTTGTCGCGTGTCCGAATCTTATAGATATGAACAATGTAGCTGAAAATTTCAAATTCATACGAGTACGAACTAAACTAGATATTAGGAGAGAGTTACTTACTAGTGACTTAATGAACTAATAAAGCAACAACAATGTATAAAATACAATAAAAAGGTACAACAACAATAGTGCAAATAGTGGAAAAAAACATGTTGTGGTAGGGCGGATATAGCGGTAATCAAACAAAATCATTATATAGTCAAACATTAATCAAAGATTTGTTTTCAATGAGTGTGTGTTCGTCTGAGTTACGATTGGATGTTCATATAATAGTTTTTTTAAGCTCCCATCAAATAAATTTTGAATATCATTGCAAAATTGATCAGCGACACCAAACAAGTATTCTAAATCGGTATTGTCCGACTATATGATTCCCTACACCAGTTGGAGTAAAATAAAAATGTTATTTATTTTTAACAATAAAGTATTTATGTTGAATTTATGTTAGTGGAATGATTTTTTGAGAAACGATTTGTATGAGGCCTAGCGATCGATCATAGAAAAACGAGGAGGGATTTATGTTTATATAAAAGTTATTTATGTCGGATATTATCGTGTTTATAAGTGCATTATGGACGTTAACATTTAGGTCTAATTATGCTGATGTAGATCCGAAACTATTTAAATTCATGAAAGTGACTTTGCTTTCAGAAATCGGCATTCTCTGGTGTAGAGATTTAGATAGTTATGGAACTTATTTAAGTCGAATTTCATTGCTTTAGAGAAGCACTACGACCTTTATTGTTACTGTAATTCAGAAGCAACTGAAGAGGACCTTATATAGGTGTTTTTCGGGATATTTAAAGATACGAATAAACTTTAATGTCTAACGACAGCGACAATAAAAAGTCTTATTGTGTACTACTTTGAGCCAACAATGAACAAAACTTAATGTGAATTTTGATCAGCATAATGAAATTTATACTTTCACATATGTACATTAGGTTGTCCCGTGCATAATTTTTATGTAAGAATGTCTCTCAAGCGTTACGAAAAAAATATAGTTAGGCCCTCAGTTCCCTACCAGCGATTGAAAATCTTGATCTCAATGCAATATGTTCAAAATAATTTTCTGCAATCTTTTCGAAATGGTTCTCAAAAATTCCGTAATTTTTAGCATATCGGGGGAAAAATTATAAAATGTTTTGTTAAATTATATCTGGTCCGAAAGAGGCATACAAATTTCTATATAATCCAAAAATTATGGCTATTTTCACACCTATTTCGACAAAAAAACCATTCCAACAAAATAAAAATAATTTTGTGGACCAGGAGATTATTAAAAAGACTGTTCCTCGGGACACTCTAATCATATTAAATTTTCAGCGTTTATGCAATAAACTTGTTATTGACATTGAGTTTAATTGAAAAGAATTATATTTTGTAGAATTTATATTTTAATTAATGTGTTGGTCCAATTATTAATAAATTTTTATTAATCATATATGTATGAGTATTCACACAAAACTATTAAATATGTAAGAGAATACATATTTTAAATTAATTTAGATGGTGGGAACTAAATTAATTTTAGTTGTGTTAGGTGGCTCTATACAAGGACTTAGTAGGTCTTAGAAGTTTAATGGGGGCTTGTATTAATTATGGACCGGCATGTACAGTGTTTAAAATATTGTATAATATCATCCGAAAAGTATAATTATGTTTGTGTTAATTCGAACGATTTATTTACAATAACCATATTTTCTTCAAGAGGTGTTATATAAGGGATAGAGTGAGATGGAGAGATGGAGCGATTCTCAAATCATTTTAGTGTAAATGTTTTGTTTCCTATAAAACTTATTTTTCTCGCATATTTTTAAGCCTATTATGAGTTTTGAAATCATTTTCGGAAGGGAACAACAGGATCACTTATGGACCGATCCACATAACATTTGGTAGAGAGAATTTAGTTCCGATAATAATAGCTTATGTCTAATTTCGATGCTATATTGAAATTACTAAAGCAGTTATATGCATTAAAGTTATTTTGTTTATGGGTCCTTATATGAATAATAGGGTCAATTATGGTCCAATGTCTGCAATACATTACAATATTATGGTTGCGTAAAATTGATTTTTGCAAATTTTAATCATAATTGCTGTATATATACTTATTTATGGCTCTTAAAACTGTATTTGGAGGGGCCACTGGTAGGGGGGCTAGGTGAAATCGTGAACCGAAGTCATAATACTAAAACAACAAACAGTCAGACGGACGGACGGAAAGACAGACGGATAAACAGACAGGCAAGACTAGATACTTTTTGACAAATATATCGACAAAATCAATATAGTACCCATTTTGTAATGGAGGTTATACAGATATTCTGATTTCAAAAAAATAATTCATATAAGCTTAAATATTTTTTTTCAGTGTAGATATAAAAAACGAGTATGTTTTAAAAATTTGCATTTTTCTTATTATGACAAAACCTGAACTTTGATCATGACACGCCATTCAGTTTTTGAACAGACAGTTAAAATATATACATACGTATGTATGTATGTGTACATATAGTAGTATCTAGTTTACGCGATAAAATTTGAAGCAAAATTTTTGTTTACTTACTTTTTGACAATATATAAATTCTTTTATCTATAATATCTTAAAATTTTTAATCAATTTCCAAATGAAAAAGTTAAGAATTTTAATAACTTTTTATAAATCATAATAATCATCATGAAAAATACATTGAATAACTTTTTTTTAAATAATATAAAAAAATCATGCTGTAATGTTAGCAACAAAAGCTGTTTTACTATATTTAGTCATTAGAGTGTTAAGTTAATTAATTAACAATTAAAACGTATCTCAAATATTTATAAACAGGTTTTTTTTAACTTTTGTCAAAATAAATTTACTTAAATTTTGCTTAGTCATCATAACATTTTTACATTCGATATAATACACATTTTAATATACTCTCTGAAATTGTGTTTTTATTAGGGGTATAACTTTTATAAATTTTTTTCATTGGATAATTTGTGGATTCCATCAGTTTCTAACAGTTTTTCATAAAGTTAGTTTTGTTAAAGAAGTAGCATTTTAAGTGATGACATTGCATGCAAGTACTTACACGCTCGCTTACAAATAGGTAGTTAAATAAGTACTTACCACGATCGTTTGCTAATAAGCTAAGGAAGTTGTTTTATTAAAAAATAAACGAAGAGTCCACAAATGTATGAGTTTTAACACGGTATTCTTTCTGTATGAAAATTTACTTGGGACAAAGTGAAGTCATAGACTGATTTCGCTTATTTTTATTGTTTTGAATGTCAATTTTTTGATAGAGTTATAAAGGAAATTATCATGTTACTAAAAATAAACAAATTAACA
Organism: Lucilia sericata; assembly: GCF_015586225.1. Lineage (NCBI taxonomy): Eukaryota > Metazoa > Arthropoda > Insecta > Diptera > Calliphoridae > Lucilia > Lucilia sericata. The sequence continues at coordinate 114,126 of NW_023994701.1, read as the reverse complement.
TTTTACAATCACAGTAATTTTAATACGAAACAACAAAGTAATAGTTATAATGGCAAAGAAACAAAATATTAATTTAAAATCAATTATAAACAAATTATTTCCAGTCGAGCAAACCGCGGTTATCCAACCATGGTAAAATTTCCGACATGGCTTGAACATACTTATGATTACTAAACATTGCTGTCTTCATTTTCGACTCATCATGTATATAATTTTCTAAATTGGCCTGATCGGTCTTTTCCAAAATGACAACAGGCAAGACTTTCGAAACAACCATGTAAGCTGTAATATATAAAACAAACAAATTTCAGCACAACAAGTTACTTTTAAAGATATAATTAAACTTACCCGCCAAACCATTTTTCATTAAGGCAATATGAATATTTTTCAATTTCGGCAGGGGACGATGATATTGTAAAAGTTTTAAATTCTCCACCAAACGTTCATAATAGAAACGTATCATGTAGTCGAACTGTGTAAGTTTTATATCCTTTTTGGCAGATGATAATATAAAATAATATAGATCGTTGGCTGGAGAACCATATTTGCCCACTTGAAAGTCCACCAATAAGGTATTTTTTATTTTACCGAATGCATCGTATTGGAACATTATGTTATTTGACCAACAATCACCATGATTTAAAACATTAAATTCACGAGGATTTACCTTTTGATCTTCCAACAAGCGATCAACCAAAAAATCATCACTGTCAGCCTGTGGATTAATAAATAAAATGGTTTTTATAAAAGTCTATGTATCCATCCATCCATCCATCCATCCATCCATCTATCTATCTATCTATCTATCTATCTATCTATCTATCTATCTATCTATCTATCTATCTATCTATCTATCTATCTATCTATCTATCTATCTATCTATCTATCTATCTATCTATCTATCTATCTATCTTCTATCTATCTATCTATCTATCTATCTATCTATCTATCTATCTATCTATCTATCTATCTATCTATCTATCTATCTATCTATCTATCTATCTATCTATCTATCTATCTATCTATCTATCTATCTATCTATCTATCTATCTATCTATCTATCTATCTATCTATCTATCTATCTATCTATCTATCTATCTATCTATCTATCTATCTATCTATCTATCTATCTATCTATCTATCTATCTATCTATCTATCTATCTATCTATCTATCTATCTATCTATCTATCTATCTATCTATCTATCTATCTATCTATCTATCTATCTATCTATCTATCTATCTATCTATCTATCTATCTATCTATCTATCTATCTATCTATCTATCTATCTATCTATCTATCTATCTATCTATCTATCTATCTATCTATCTATCTATCTATCTATCTATCTATCTACTATCTATCTATCTATCTATCTATCTATCTATCTATCTATCTATCTATCTATCTATCTATCTATCTATCTATCTATCTATCTATCTATCTATCTATCTATCTATCTATCTATCTATCTATCTATCTATCTATCTATCTATCTATCTATCTATCTATCTATCTATCTATCTATCTATCTATCTATCTATCTATCTATCTATCTATCTATCTATCTATCTATCTATCTATCTATCTATCTATCTATCTATCTATCTATCTATCTATCTATCTATCTATCTATCTATCTATCTATTATCTATCTATCTATCTATCTATCTATCTATCTATCTATCTATCTATCTATCTATCTATCTATCTATCTATCTATCTATCTATCTATCTATCTATCTAATCTATCTATCTATCTATCTATCTATCTATCTATCTATCTATCTATCTATCTATCTATCTATCTATCTATCTATCTATCTATCTACTATCTATCTATCTATCTATCTATCTATCTATCTATCTATCTATCTATCTATCTATCTATCTATCTATCTATCTATCTATCTATCTATCTATCTATCTATCTATCTATCTATCTATCTATCTATCTATCTATCTATCTATCTATCTATCTATCTATCTATCTATCTATCTATCTATCTATCTATCTTTATGGTACAATAAAGTATTTGTAAACATTCTTACCAATTTCTCATAATATTGCTGACAATTTTTCCATTTCTTTAGCTGACTCAAAAATGCTCCCGAAGCATTAAACTCCTTTAATAATGCCTTATTTTTCTCATTAAATATGCCCACTGTAAAATCTTCACCAAACATTCCATAATGTTCAACATAACAAGCTGAAGCAGCATGAAATTCAGCCATTTTAATTAAAACCTCCTTAACATGATCCATATCAAGACCGTCCAAACGATTGGCATTTTTAAATTGCTTTACATGAAGATCTTCTAATAAAACATAATCGACACCTATATCACGATCAAATGTATAAGACTTTGGGGCAAATTGAACAGATTTGCCAGCTTCTTTATAGAGTTGTTCGAATTTTGGTATAATTTTATGATAAATTTCCTCTTCCTTGGGAAAAAGTCTCAGCATGTTAAGAATTCTAGCCATCATTTCATTAGCATGTTGGGTCTTTAGAACAAATGAAGCCGTTTTAGTACTGCCATCTTATTTAAAGAGAAATTATTAATTCGGGTTGTAATTATTTCATGTTTTCTATACTTACCCTCCATTTCCACTTCAGCCTTAATGCGCATCATTAGTGATGAATAATTTTCACCTTCTTTCGAACCATTTTCGGTTTTAATTTCCAAAATATTTTTGTACTCTCCTATTTGCTGCCTGATTGCCTTTTCCAATGTTACATTGTCCAACCATTGGGGCAGTTCCTTGTCAGCTGCAATACCGTTTTGCTGTGGTGCCATATTGTTCGATGACTAATAAGAGAAATTTAGTTTTGTTATTACTATTTGTATTATATTTTGGTTTAGAATTGTTATATCAATAAATCGTATATAAATATAATGTTCAAACAATTTTATGATAATCTTATCTAATGCATTGAGTGAGTGCTCCATCAAATGTTTTTGAATTATTTTTCTATTTTTTGGGTTTGAAAACAGGAATACACTAGGCAACAGTTGTTGAAAATAATCATGACAATTTTATTTCTTCAAATCAAAACTTAATCTCGACAAGAGAATGTAAAATTTCATTTAAATTGGACAGTTTAGATTGGACTAACGGTTTATTATGTGCCATTTTTCATAATCAATGCAGATTTGTATAGAGTTAGTTTTATCTGTGATATACATACATACACATGTAAACCTGAAGTATGTATTTTAAAACGTAATTCTCGAAAATCTCCGTCCCTGGACCAGAAAGGAAAATGGAACGCTTGATATTTGTACTTTCCACAAATACTTTCCGGCACAAATGTGGGGTCCTGAATGAGTAACTATAAGAAGGGAACTGTTTTGACACTTTTTTTTATACCTAACATCAAAAAAAGTATTGTCATAGCGTTAGTAACACATCGAAATATTGGTCATAGATCTACAAAGTAATTTATATTCTGGGTCTCTCTAAGTCGATTTAGCCATGTCTGTCCGACTTTATGTGTGTCTGTCTGTCTGTCTTTCAGCTGAAAGCACTATAGAGTCCGAACGAAAAGATCTAAAGGGTTGAAATTCTAAAAATATTCCTTATAGGTACGTTTTGTTTGCTCCACGTTTTCGGATACAAGTGGCACATCCATATAATGCTCCTTCAGAAAAATACTTAAACGTTCATTACTCACAATATGCGTATAGTGATGATGAATTAAAATCGCTGTTCAAATTTTTATGAGGATTGGTATATAATTGATCCTAACCGCTAATATAAGGTCCGATTCAGTAAATTACTTGAACGCTCATTGCTGGCTCAGAAATACGAGTACAGTGATGAACATAAACAAGTTTTGAATTGATCTACAAATTCTTATGATGGTCGGTCCATAATTGACCCTATTCTCCATATAAGATCCCCTTCAGAAAATTACAAGCTTACAAATTCGAGTACAGTAATGAAATTCGACATAAGCTACTTTTATAAGAAAGTAAATCTTTCTATCTAAATACATGGGGATGGGTGGGTAACTGACCCTACCTACCACATAAGGTGCCCTTCAGGATAATAAATTGCTCATTTAAAATACGAGTATAACTAGCTAAGTACTAGCTTAAAAATACGAGTACAACCAAAATCGCTCAACAAAATTTTATGATCCTATCACCTTCCTCCTATAAAAGGCCTTCTTGAGGAAATAACTTTTATTTTCGTGAATTACAAATACGATGAAATTTTTTTTTTTGTATAATTGGACCAGCACTCAGGGGATGACCCCTACTTATGCGAAGCATTGTGTTGGAACTAAGAAAATAGGTTGTGGGAAGTAGGATAGAGGGAGTAGTGTTTGTGGACATTTGATTTAAATCTTCTTATATCGAAAGTGGCAGGGAATACCTCTGTAGGAAGTTTATTCCACATACGAACAGTGCGGCTGAAGAATAAATTTTCCCTGTAGTGTGTTGTGCGGTCCACTGGTCAATCTACCACAAATGGGTGTGTTCTTGAAGAAATACGTGTGTACAAGAATATACGAGTATCGGGAGCAAGTTCCCTAATTTCAAAGGAACACATTCCATTGTAGTATCGATAGAACAGTGAAATAACTCTACACCAATAGAGTTAGATATCCTACTGTCACCGATAAGTACCTTCGCCCTCTCCTGTACGCGGTCGAGTAGCTCCAAAATAGACTTCGAAGCTGCGGCCCATACATGAGAGTTGTATTCCATTTTCGGTCGGATATAAGTGGAGTAAATAGTAAGAAGATTAGATGGAGTGAAGTATGTCTTACACCGTTTCAAAAAACCGAGACACTTGAATGCTTCTTTCGACACTTGAAAAATGTGTTTAGTCCAGCGGACATCGCACGTCGTCAAATTGCGCCTCATTGCCCCAATCTCTATTGGACGGTCATTTTCAGGATTATTAGCCTCTCCCTTTTTAGGAATTGGCGTTACATTTGCAATCTTCCAGCATTCAGGAAATTTGCCGGCATGGTATAGAATGCTGAAAAGATTAGCTAATGGACGAGCTAGCGTCGAAGAGCACTGCTTCAAGACCAGTGCCCTTAAGCCCTATTCCAAATATCAGCCTGATGTTTATTCCCTTTAGGGCATACGATTTGATGGTGGGTATATACGATTCTGCATAGCCGAATATAACATTCTCGTTATAGGTCGTTTTGCCACTATTTCGTTATTTAAATGTTACTTTTAGATAGTTTCTAAAATTATAAAACTCACGTGGTGCATTTTAACAATGACAGAATTAAAATATGAAATACACAGGTCGACAAATTTTTAACCCAGAGACCAAAGTATACTTTTCTAAAGTTTTGATTTGTTCTGAATCCGAATCAGGCTTCAGAACTTCCTCAGATACATTACATCTGGGATTTGAGATATTGGGTTCTGAAGTTTGAAAAAATGTAATTTTTGGCCCTTTGTTTATAAAATGGTGTATGCCTTCTGTAAGTCCATCATATCAACTTTAAAATAAATGCTTATCTTCTCACTTCTTGGAGATATCTTCACCTAAAATGGATTCAGCGCGGCTCAATGCTTTATAAAAGTATGACTTGGTCTCAAGATTTCCACTCTTTTCAAAGTTAGTCGGTGGGTAATTTAAAGACGTCTTCGAAAAATGTTGCTAAAATGTTTAAAAGTAGACAACTGCTGTTATGTAATGTTAACATTTAACTGTTAAACATCGTTTAGTTATATCCTTTTAAGGACACTTTACATTAACACTTTCACACATAGATGGCGCTATACATTGAATTCCAAATAAGGCGGAGCTTAAAATCTAGGGGTAGTTTTTTTTATACAATTATTCAGATCTAATATTAGTATAACATTATTCCTTCCAAATAGTTTTATCAATCAATTTTCTTTTTGTTTCACACTTTTTGTTTGTGTTGTAATCTTTTAGCTCTTTTAGGTGTAGATAACGTTATACGCAGAAGGAAATATAAATATTAGCAAAAATAAAAATTCACTAGAAAATATTATTTAATGGAAGTAACTAAGTTAATAACATTTATTAGTATTGAACTTGAAATCGATAACGTCGCACGTAATTGCTGATAAAATAATAATTAAAATATTTAATTATTAGAGGCAATTAAAGTAGCAGCACTATGTTGGACACGACAATTATATATTCATTTTTTTTCTAGTAGTTTGAATAATAACGTTTTGAATTCTTTACATACTGTGTGCTAAAGAAATTTATTTTTTTTTTTTAATTTACAACCGTTAAATAATTTACGTTTAAAATGTCAATGCAACTTTACCTATTAACGTTTTTCAAGTGATTAATGTTTTGTTTTATTCTTGTTTTGCCATAATGTTTACCATTTGAGACAGGAGAGAAGAATTTTGTTAAATAATATACAAATACAACGAATATCGATATTTTTTATGTTCACTACTTTAACATTTTATATGAAAGCTATTTAAAAGAATGTCTTCGTTTAACAAGTAATAGTGTTATATTCGGCTATATCAAATCTTATATATCACCACAACCTGTGTCGTATCAGAGTAATTTTGGGGACAAAATTCTTTAATGTACAATTATGGACTGGATTATGGGTAGAACCATGAAGATCCTATGGGGTGACCCTGATGAGAGCAAGACGAAAAATCTCCTCAAAATGAGCAAGTCTGAAGTTAGTATGATGGTACGTATTCTGAGTGGACACACATGTCTACGAGCACATCTATGCAAAATTGGACGTGCGGATTCAGACGAATGTAGAGCATGTGGAGAGGACAGTGAAACTCTGGAGCACTTTCTTTGCCACTGCCAGGCAATCGTCGAAGTTAGATCCAAGTATCTTGGAAGTGATGTTATTCCGGAAATAACATTCCTGACTAACACTGATTGGAAGATTCTTAGGAATTACGTTCAGGAAACTGAGTTTCTGAACACTGAAAAATAATTCTTTCGGTTTTTTTTTCATGATAAGGAGCGCACAACAGGCCCGATAGTGCCCTAGGTGTATTTCTTCGGATTTGATGTAGTATATGTACATCCTTCTATCGACCTATCTACCTACCTACCATTATGGACCGGAACTTTCGATTCCGTTCTCTTTACATGAAGCTAAATTCACTAAAATTTTAAAAAAAGTATTAATGAATACATTCGTTTTATTAACATTCAGGTTCATAAATTTCATATTTTAGATATTGTGTTGATTGATAACATTTTTTTTCGAACTACATATCATTATTCTTCGATAAGAAATTACAATAGAAATAACAATAAATAATTGCATGTGAATTCATTTAATTAGCAGAGTAATAACCCATTTTTTAAAAAAAATTTTATTAACGTAGACAAACATGTGATATTGTTTTAATGAATCAGTTTAATGGCGATAATATTAATTTCGTCAGTTATATAAAGAAGTGTGTATATTGCTTATCAAAAATACACATTTATTGTATTATTATTTTCATATAAGTAAATATAAATAATTATAATTGGTCTCAACTAGCGCCAACTCAAAGTGATTATAAAATATTTATTAAGTTGATATATTTAAAAGGAGTGTTTGTTTGACACAACACAAACATTATTTAAATTTTTATTTGATTCAGTCGATTTTGTTTAATATTTTTTTACTAAATAATAAAATTTCTTTTCATTTCACTGCAATCTATTTTGTTTTCTTTTTTGGTTAAATATCATTTGGAAATATTTTAATCGAATATCTGTTGATAGTGCTGTATCAAAAGTCGGTCAAGATAAGTGTGTCCATCTGTTAAAAACATTTAATCGGGTATATTTTTATATCCACCATCAAAAACGATAGTGTCATTCCGTGTGTAACACATCGAAATACTGTTCAGTGACCTCATAAAGTATGTATATATATTCTGGGTCCTCGTAATATTCTAAGACGATCTAGCTATGTCTGTACGTCCGCCTGTAGTTGGCGTCCACAAAAATAGAGATAGGGACTTGAAATGTTCCCAAATATTCATTAGGTATTGATCAGAAAATGTTGGTATGGAAAATTGGCAAAATTGGACAACAATTTTACATAGCCCCCATGCAAATGTGAACCAAAAACAAGTCTTGTACGACCCCAAAACTCTTTACTACCCGTACCCCCATAAAAGGTCTCCATCAGAAAACAAGTAAGAAAGTATAGTCGGGCTTGGCCGACCATATGATACCCTACACCAGTTATGAATATTAACTATGATTTATTTTTCATAATAAAGCATTTATCTTGAATATTACCTTGATTCCGATTTATTTAAGCAATTTATTGACGAAAAACTTATTTTCTAAAAGAGGCTTTATATGGGGGATAGGAGCAAATGTGGGCCGATCCCTATAAAATGGTCTGGATAGATTTGTATTTATATAATATTTGTCTGTGCTAAATTTCATTGCAATATCACTGCTAATAAATGAATTGCGGATATTCAAGTCACTTTCAGAGGTGGGCTTTGTATGGGGGCTAGGGTCAAATGAAGTCCGATCATTTCGAAATTCGGCAAGGTCATCAATGCTTGTATAAAACTTAATTGTGCGAACTTTCATCGAGATATATTTATATTATACATAATTATGAGCTCAAAAGCAATTTTCGGGGTGTTCAGTTGTATGGGAGCTAGGTGAAATAATGGACCGATTTTAACCATTTCCAATACGCTTGGTCCTTGGGTCAACAAAAACGTGTATTCCAAATTTCATGAAATTATCTTCAAAATTGCGACCTGTACTTTGATAACAACGTTTATATGGACACATGGACGGTCGGACGGACGAACATCGTTAAATCGACTCAAAAAGTGATTCTGAGTCCATCGGTATACTTTAAGGTGGGTATAGTACTAATATTTTAATGCGTTACAAACATCAGCACAAACGCGTTATACCCTTCCCACTATAGTGGTGTAGGGTATAAATACTTTAACGCACATAACTGTACGATCATAAAAATAAGAGTACGGCGATGACTTTTGATCTTACGAGGATCGGTCTATAATTGACCCTACTCTTCGTATAAGATTGCCTCCAGAAAATGATTCAACGCTCACTACTGGCTTTTGAATGCAGCGACGAAATTCAACACAAACATGATTTGTATTAAACAAAATCGTTCTACCAAATCTTACGATTGTTTGATTCATAATTGACCCTACCCCCGATACTACCCTTACAAGATCCCCTTCAGAAAATTGCTAACTCTCAGTAATTGCTTAAAAGTACTAGTAGACATATCAAGTTTTTTATATGAGCCAAAATCTCCTTACCAAATTTTATGATGATCGATCCATAAGTGACTCTACTCCTCATTTAAGGTCCCCTTCAGTAAATGACTTTAATGTTCATTTCTTTCTTAAAAATTACAGGATCTGTCAATAATTAATCCTAACGCTGTATAAGGTAACTTAAAGAAAATTATTTAAAGGTCTTTACTGGCTTAAAAATACGACAAAAATAATTTGCATTTAAAAACAAGTTAGAAACTATAGTCGGGCGTGGCCGATCATACGATACTCTACACCAATTACGAATATTAAATGTGATTCATTTTCAATAATAATGCATTTATGTTGAATCTTACATAGGTTCCAAATAGTGTCTGTTCATTTACGCTTGTATGCTGGCTAGGAGAATTATTTTTCAACAGTCTTCGTCATTGGATCCAGAGAAGAGTATGTGACAAATTTAAAAAATTTTATTGAAAATAATTGAATAAGAAAGTGGCAAAAATGGGTCCGAACCTTCTAAAATTTATTGTCGAAATTTATGTTTATATAACTCTTATTTGTGCCAAATTTTATCGTCATACTGGTGTTTGTAAGTGAATTGTGAACATTCAAGAAATTTTTTGAAGGGGACTTTGTATGGGGACAAGGGTCAAATGAGGCCTGATCATTACGAAAATTGACAGTGTTATTTAGGATTATATAAAAGTAAGTTTTGCCAATTTATGTTGAAATACTAGAACATTTAACATAATTATGAGCTCAGAAGCCCTATTTGGGGCTACGGTTGTATGGGGGCTAGGTGAAATAATTGACCGATTCCAACCATTTTCAATAGCGTTCGGTACGATTGGTACACTTTAAGGTGGGTGTAGGATCAATCTTTTTGGTTGTTACAAACATCAGCACAAACGCATAATACCCTCTCCACTATGGTGGTGTAGGGTATAATTAATATTTTTAATTCGGAATAGCACTGTCTATAGTTAAACCCTCATTAATGGACCTCTTTCAAATATTACCCTGATGTTTATATAATATTGGTATATGATAATAAAATATTCATAAATATCATGTTTTTTTTTTTTCATATATAAGTCTAGTTACTCCCCATTACTTACATAAAAAATCGAAATAAGATACGAATACAGCGATAAAATTCGAAACAAATAATTGTTCTATAAATAGATGAGGCTAGGTCCATAAGTAGGTAGGTTACGTGGGTGCTCGCTAGCAAGCGAGTTTACTCGGAGGCCTCGTGGCCCATTGTGATACCCTTAGAATTACCATTCCCTAATAATGAGAGAATGGTTTCCCTCCCTAATTTCGTTGAGTACTTGGTTCATTCGGTCTCCGTGTGCTCCGGTGCTATTAATAAAACCGATCATGTTTATTAATGACACATCTCTGAGACAGTCTAGATCATGGAAAAGAGCTCTACCAAGATAAAGTAGTCCATAAGTTCTCCCGGATTTTAAAGAGTGATTATTTTTTACAAACAAATCTATTTAGTCTACTTTTATCATAATACTCAACATTTGGAACGATAAGAGAGATGATATGGGGGACAGGGTCAATTAAGGGCCGATGCTAAAAACATTTGCTAGAAAAATATGGTTCCTATAAAAGTTTTTTTGTTAAATTCGTATTAGTGTTAAAATTTTTTCTGAAAGAAATCTTAGATAAGAGTAGAGTTACGAACCGATCGTCATGAGCTTTTGTAATACCCTACACTACTATAGGGGGAGGGTATTATGCATTTGCGCTTATGTTTGTAACACCCAAAAATTTGTGCCCTAGACAAACCCTAAAGTATTCCAATCGGCTTGGAATTACTTTATGAGTCGATTAAGCCATGTCCTTCTGTCTGTCTTTCCGTCTGTCTTGTGCGCTAAGTACAGGTCGCAATTTTCAAGATAATTGGAAGAAATTTGGCTCGTACACCTTTTTTGGTCCGAGATCGAAGCCTAATGAAAATGGTTAAAATCGGTGCAAAATAGCAAAAATAGCCCTCATACAACTGAACACCCGGCAAAAGGGCTTTGAACTCATACAAATCTATTCACAAAATTTTATCGGGATAGGTCCATTAAGTCTCTTTTAAGAAAATTGGTTTTTGGTCCATAATTATGAAAAATAAATTACATTTAATATTCATAACTGGTATAGGCTATCATATGGTCGGTCACGACCGACTATACTTTCTTAATTGTTTTAATTTAAAGTGATCACAGATTTTGGCTAATTTCTTCATTGGTATTATATGTGAGGAAATACAATCAATTGTTTACAGATGTTCATTACTTCCTCAATTAAGTTTTGTTAAAAGATCATAGAAAATTTAAGTTATAACAGATTTTTAATTATAGCCTTTTATTAATCACAAAAAAACTAGGATACCCTGGCAATACTTTATAAATAATTAGGTACAACTAATAATTATAATTATTTATTAAGATAACGTACGGAAATATACAAAACAACAATAAATAACAAAACTTATAATAACAATTATATTTATCGTTTAACAATAAAAATGCAAACGTCAAATTAAATAATATTAAACTTAACATCTATTTTGGTATGCTTAACATTATGATCATTTAGAAATTACTTTAAAAGTATTAGGGTACATTTAAAGATTTGTTAAAATTCAAATTCCTAAATGCCTATATTAAGAACTAAAGCACATAGCTCCACGATTTTTCAACCAAGGCAATAGTGCTTCGGCATGTTTGCGATAACGATCATTGGAATACATTAATTTCTTAAATGCTAAACCTGCATCTGAATCGCCAAGAAAATTCTCTAAATTAGCATTATCAGTAGGATCTAAAAGTACAGCACCCATAACACCAGTTACCGTTGAATAACCCCATATACCATATTTATATAACATTGAGTGTATTTCCGTTAAGGAGGGAATACGTTGCGAATATTTTAACAATTTAAGATTTTCCACCAGATTATCATGATAGAATTTGATAAAATAATCAAATTTGTTTATCTTGAGTTCATATTGGGTTGAAGATAACAAAAAATAGAATAGGTCTTGAGCGGGAGAACCATATTTTGCCATTTGAAAATCAATTAAATAGGTTTCTTTGATTTTACCGAAAGCATCGTACTGGAACATAACATTATTTGACCAACAATCACCATGATTTAGAACATTAAATTCCTTTGGATTGTGTTTGGCGGCCTTATAAAATTCATCAATCATTTCAGTGTTGCTAGCATTCTGAAAATGAAATTAAAATAGTTATTAGTAATACGTCATTGGAGTGTAACTAATAGTTACTTACTAGATCTTCTGCATACTCATTATAGTTGCTGTAGTTCTTAGCACAGTCAATAAATATATGGCCCATACCCTCAAACATAGTCTTCATGAGTTCTTTGGTTTCTTCTTGAAAATAACCCTCTAAATATTTCTTCTCGTATGGACCTCTCTTTTCAACCAGAACTGCAGAAGCAGCGTGCCATTGAGCTAATTTTTTCAAAACACACTTTGTATGTTCCATATTCAGACCCTCCAGACGATTGGCATTTTTGAAACCTCGTGGACATAAATTTTCCAATAGAATATATTGTTGTTTGGTGGGTAAGTTATAAGATTTAGCGCCAAAATTTACTTTTACCCCTACATCAGCATAAAGTTTTTCAAATGCGGGCACTATATCATCATACATGCACTTTTCAATATCGAATATATCATGACCTTTCATCATTTCACGTATTTGTTCATTGTCATGATTGACTTTTAGCATAAAGCTTAGAGATTTTGTTGATAAATCTAAAAATAAAATTAATTTATTCTGTAAATATTTATTATATATTTATTGCACAAACGCCCCTACCTTTCAATTCAACTTCTATTTCCACTTTTAACATAACTGTGGCATAATTTTCTCCTGCTGCCGCACCAGGTTTAACTATAAACTCTTTAATATTTTTAAAATTTTCAATATTTTGTTGTAAGATATTTTCAAATAGTTTAGCTTCGATCCATTTTGGTACGGGTCCAGGTGTGCCGTTTGTTTCTCCCGTCATATTTAAGTTTCTTTAATTAAAATTTCAAAATTAAAATGTATGTACTTCTATTCGCTCTCAGAGCTTATTAATGACTGCTATAGCTGTTAGAATAAACGTAAATTTATATGGTGTTTTCTGATATGAAAACGTAAATATTTAGTAGTATTATTTAATTTATCAATTTATTTTGAAATTATTAAACGTTTTTAATAGCATTATTTTTTTGTCAGTCATTGTGTTGTAGCTGATTTAAATTTTTCATTTCATTTCTCTAGATAATACAATAATATTAGTTGTTTAAGTACTAAATATTCTCCTAAAATATACCAGTTTTACAACAAGTGCTTTCAATATATTTCTTTAATTATAATGGCTCTTACATTTAAATATAACAGAATATTTCATATTTATTTTAATTATATTTTATAATAAAAGGCTTAATTGAAAGGGTCTAATATCTTCTTCAGATCAGTAGGAGTTTGTGAAAATTTGTAACAATTAGTAACAACTTTTGGTTATTGAACAGAGCCATTATTATACATCGACATTTATATGAATATCAGAGTGAAGACCTGTTATGGACTGAACGTTTCTGAATTTAAATGAGTAATTAATTTTATAAAACAACAAATTTATTCGAGATTTGTCTAATAATTTATATACCCACCAAAAAAAAAGATGGGCGGTATATTGATTATGTCATTCCGTTTGTAACACATCGAAATATTGGTTATAGACCTACAAAAGTATATATATTCCTGTTCCTTATTAAATTATAAGACGATGTCCGGTAGGAGCTAGACAGGTTGAATAACAGTTTGCAAAAATATTCTGTATTAATAAGATTTAGATGGTATTGAAAATGAACAATATTAGTCAACGTTTTCGGATAGCCCCCACACAAGTGGGCCCCCGAAAAACAGCATTAAGCATAACTATTTTAAAATAATAACAAACAAGTTTCATATGATCCAAAATCTCTCCACGAAATTATATGAGAATCGGTCTACGATGAAATTCGACACACATAAGATTTATGCGAGCCAAAATGTCTCTATAAATTTTTTTTGAGAATCGGCCCATACATAATTGACCCTACCCCCCATATAAGGTCCACTACAGAAAATGACTTTAACGCTATTTACTGGTTAAAAATACGAGTATAGCGATGAAATTTGACATATGTAAGTATGTTTCTTACGAGCCAACACCTCTTTACTGCCTTTTATGAAAATCGGCATAAGTGCCCCTTCAGAAATTTACTTTAACGCTCATTACTGGCTTAAAAATACGAGTAAAGCGATGAAGTTCAAGACAGATAAATTTTATATGAGCCAAAATCTCTCTACCAAATTTAGTGAGGAACAGAAAATTGCTTAAACGATCATTGTAATACAGTTATAAAATTCCTCATAAGAAGCTTTTATACGAACGTTAATCTCGCTACCGAATTTGTATCGGTATCTCACCCTACTCCCCATATAATCCCCTTTCGGAAAATTACTTTAACGTTAATTACTGGCATACAAATACAAGTACAGCGATGATATTCAATGTATACATGTTATATATGAACCAAAATCGGTATACAAAATGTCATGAGGATCGATCAATAATTGACCCTACCGCTCATATAAGGTCCTCTTTAGAAAATTTGATGAGGAGGTTTCAGAAAATTACTAGTACACCGATGAAAATTGACATAAAAAAGTTTATGTTCCTAAATAAATCTTTATTCCGAATTTAATCAGGATTGATCTATAACTGACCCTAGCCCCTATATAAGGTTCCCTTCAGGAAAGGGGTTTGCTTATTAAAATACGTGTAAAAATTTGACTTAAACGAGTTCTATATAAAATAAAATGTATGTACAAAATTTTTGTACGTTCAACATTTCAGCTCTCTAGCTTGTTCCGTTTGAACTCAATCGTTTTTCAACTGACAGACAAACATACGGACATGTCGGGATCGTCTTAGAATCTAATGAGAACCCTGAATAAACATATGTATATACTTTTAGCAGTCTTAGACCAATATTTCGATGCGTTATAAACTAAATGACAAAATACTATACCCCCATCTTTTTTGATTTTGGGTATAAAAATAGTGTATTTTGGTTCACATGGCTTACTTTTCGATTAATCGATGACAAAAATCGATTTCACAAAATAATCGATTAATAACCATAATCGAAGTCGATTTACCAAAGCGTTGTGAAACTAATACAATTATTTTCCTTGGTTAGCCAAATATGATATGGTGAAATATCTTGATCACTTCAAATGTTTATATCTCACTCTTTCAGTACTGTTTATAACTAAATATACTTTATGTTTAATTAATGCGCCTACATAATATTAGTATTTTTATACCAAACATCAAAAAAGATGAGGAGTATATTGATTTTGTCATTCCGTTTGTAACACATCGAAATATTGGTCATAGACCCACAAAAGTATAAATATTCTGTATCCATATTAAATTCTAAGACGATCTAGCCATGTCCGTTCGTCTGTCCGTCTGTCTGTTGAAAACACGATAGAGTCCGAACGGAATGAGCTAGAGGGTTAAAATTTTCCACAAATATTATCCATAAGTATTTGTTTGGTATTGAAAATGGGCCATATCGGTCGACGTTTTTGGATAGCCCCCATACAACTGGACCACCGCAAAACTGCCTTAACGGGCATATATGTTTTAAAAGTGTACCTATAGCGATGAAATTTTATGATTATCGGTCCATAATTGACCTACACCCTATATGAGGTCCCCTTCAGAAAATGACTTTAACACTCATTACTGTCTCAAAAATACGAGTAAAGCGATGAAATTCAACACACATAAGTTATATACGAGTTTAAATCTCTCTACCAAATGTATTGAGAATCGGTCCATAATTGACCCTACCTGCATTCAGAAAATTACTTTAACCATCATTTCTGGCTTAAAAATTCTTGTACAGTAATGGAATTTTATATAAGAAACTTTTATAGGAACTTAAATCTTCAACAAAAATAAATTTCATATGAGCCAAAAACTCCCTACCAAATTTTATGATTATCGGTCCATAATTGACCTACACCCTTCCCCCCTTCAGAAAATTATTTTAACGCTCATTAATCGCTTTAAAATACGAGTAAGTGTCTTACTAGCCAAAACCTCTCTACAAAATTTTATGTGGATCGGTTCATAATTGACTCTACCCCCCATATAAGGTCCCCTTCAGAAAATGACTTTAACACTCATTGCTGGCTAAAAAATACGACTAAAGCGATGAAATTCGACACACATAAGTTTTAAACGAGTTTAAATCTCTCTACCAAATTTATTGAGGATCGGTCCATAATTGACCCTAACCGCATTCAGAAAATTACTTTAACCATCATTTCTGGCTTAAAAATACGTGTACAGTTATGTAATTTTATATAAGAAACTTTTATAGGAACATTAATCTTCCTACCGAATTTCATGCGGAAAGTGTAGGTAATTTACCCTACCCACCCATATATAAGCCTGCCTCCAGAAAATTACTTTAACGCTAATTACTGACATAAAAATGCGAGTACAGTGATGAGTGATGATGATGTTAGGGGAGCATTCCTTTTATGGCATACGGTTTGATGGTGGGTATATGAGATTTGCCACAGCCGAATATAACACTCTCTTGCTGATAATTACAACAATATATACAATTTAATTTGTTTAATTATTTAATCGAATAAAACTATTGTTGATAGAACGTTATATTTATAAATATTAGTTACAGTGAGGAAAATATAATGGGTTTATGTTGGTGTTTGTAACGTTTCACTTAATTAGTCGTATATTCTGGAAGATAAGTTTTATTTGTATGAGTTTTAAGATTTTAATTTTTGGTCTTGACTATACTATATTTTAATTTGATAAATACATAATTATATTAGTAAAATAATTACTTATATGTGAATGAAATAATTTGTCTATAATTTCTATTATAAATAATATTTGTTGAAAAAACTTGATAAATGTTTGTACATATTTGCAGTGCAATCTGATATGAAGACGTCCATCATTGCTTCAAAATTCTGATATTTTAAATGAAAATACAACAATTTTATTTTGAGACACTTTTAAGAGTTTAAAAGATTGCAAGAGATCTTTATTTGCTAAAATTGTTAAATAAGCAAATTGATAATAGCGACGATAAGTCAGAGAGTGTAGTCGGTTAAGCCCGACTATATGATATATATGACCAATATTATTTTCGAAAGTGAGTGTTGTGTTGGAAATTACAAAATTGAATTTTATTTCGATACCGACATTTTATGCAAGATTTTTTCCATTAGTGGGGACATATATAGGACTGAAATGTAGTTATAGATTCATCTTGATAAAATTCGGGTTGTTAAATTTATTAAAATTTAATTATTTTTGTTTTATATGAACCTATGACCAGTTATAAATAATAAATATCTCGTAACTGATTTTTTCGTAATATTTACGAAAATTTCGTATATAATACGATATATTATTTAATCAAACCCTTCTCTAATAGGAATCGAAACAAATAAAAACTACTTAAGTAATATTTAATCTTTTTTATATAGTAATTACTACATAAAAAAAATTAAGTAGTCTCGATTGATAAGAATATGAACGATTTTACATGACAATGAAAATAATGACATTGAACTTAAACTTACAACTATAAAAATGTTTATTTTTTTATGAACTACAACATATCGCACCACGATAATTTAACCAAGGCAATAGTGCTTCCACATGCTTACGATAACGATCATTTGAATACATTAATTTCTTAAAAGTCAAACCAGCATCAGAGTCACCAACGAAATTCTCCAAACTGGCAGTATTTGTGGGATCCAATAGTACGGCTGCCATAACACCAGTTGCCGTCGAATAACCCCAAATACCATATTTGAACAACATTATGTGTATATCCTTTAATGATGGTATCTTTTTGCTGTATTTCAACAATTTAAGATTTTCCATTAGTTGGTCATGATAAAATTTGATAAAATAATCAAATTGTTTTATTTTGATTTCATATTTGGTAGACGATATTAGAAAATAGTATAAATCCTGAGCAGGTGTACCATATTTTGACATTTGGAAATCAATTAAATAGGTTTCCTTAATTTTACCGAAAGCATCGTATTGAAACATAACATTATTGGACCAACAATCACCATGATTTAAAACATTAAATTCATTGGAATCTGGTATAGCCGTTTTATATAACTCATCAACCAGTTTATTGTCCAAAGAGTCCTATGGAATCAAATAAGTATTATTAATATTTGTAATAATTCATATGTTATATAACAAACTATTTACCAGATCAGCCGCATACTCTTCGTAATTGCTATAGTTTTTAGCACAGCTATTGAACACCTTTCCCATTCCCTCAAATACAGTTCTCATAGTTTCTTTGCTTTCCTCATGGAAATAACTTTTTATATATTTATCCTCGAATTGTCCTTTCACTGTAACATATACAGCGGAAGCAGCATGCCATTGAGCCAACTTCTTTAGGACACATTTTGTATGTTCGATATCGAGACCCTCCAAACGATTGGCATTTTTAAAACCACGTGTACACAAATTTTCCAATAGAATATATTGTTCTTTAGTGGGTAAATCATAAGATTTTGCACCAAATTTTACTTCAACACCAATGTCAGCATAAAGTTTTTCAAATTCCGGTACTATTTCATCATACATGCTTTTTTCAGTATCGAATACATCATGACCTTTCAACATTTCTCGTAATTGATCATTTTCATGATTGACTTTTAACATAAAACATAGAGATTTTGTGCTTAAATCTGGAAGGTAATATATAAATTAATCTAAATTACTCAAATAGTTTGATCACTTACCTTTCAGTTGAACTTCAATTTCCACCTTCAACATAACTGTGGCATAATTTTCACCTGCCCCAATACCGGGTTTAACTTTAAATTCTTTTATGCTCCTATAGTTTTCAACATTTTCTTTCAATAATTTCTCAAACAATTGGGCCTCGATCCATTTTGGTATTGCCGCTTTAGTACCATTTGTTTCATCAGCCATTGTATAATGTGTCTCGTTCTATTCACACCTAATGTTTATTAAAGACTACTCGAGTTTTTGAAAACTAATCTTATTATACATTATCTTTTTGACAATGTTTGCCAATAAGTACCTACGTATTACATTTGTATATAAAACACGGTACTAAAGTTATCAACATATTTGGGGAAATATATATATTCGCATGTAGTGTACTGATAAAAAAATGATTATTCGTTAGTTACTTAGTTTAAATTTTCTTTATAGTTATTTAAATGAAGGTAGGTCATAATTATTAACCCATTCTAGCCCGTTGTTTACTCATACGAATATAGGAACAACATTTGGTAAATTCTGAAATAATGGCATTAAAACAATCAGATCCCATGACAATTGAATATTCGCTCGGTATGACTCAAGCCTTATTCGTGCAAATATTGTCAACTGTATCAACTAAAAGTCTTTTTCCAAGGTAAAAACTATTGACCCAGTCAAATTGTTACAATAACAACAAAAAGTAAGATTTTAATAATCGACTATTCCGAATCTTATATTAATCAATTTATGTACATATAACTAAATTATGAACCGATTTCTTTAAAATTTAAAATAAAGAATGTTATTCATTTCTTAAAACAAACTATTTTTTGGCGAAATTTACCTCAATTCTATAATTTTAGAAAATTTATTGACAAACAAGAAAGAATGCTATATCCGGTATACCTGAAAAAGGTCCTATAAAGAAGTTTAATGGAGGCTTGATTCAGTAATGGACCCGGCACTACAAAATAGTACAGAATAGTAAACTAGTGAATAAACCCAGCAAAACGTTTCATTACCATGTAAGGAGTTAAAATGCTAAAATTTGAAATTTACTTTAACATGGTGTTGTCATTGGAGGCAAGTACTTACCACAATCGCTTACAAGTAATTAGAAAAAGTACGTAAAAGATTACTAATGAATTTGAAGGTATTTATATAAATAAGATGTTATAAGACTACTTATATACAATCAGGACGATAAGTAATAGTCATTGGAAAGTATGTTAATAGGTAAGTAGTTACAACTGAAAGTCATTACTGAGTTTTTGCTGGGAAGTTTACCAAAAAGTAATTTTTGATGAATTTTATTTAAATTTTTGAACTGTTTTTCTGCAATATGGGGTCAATTGTGTTCCGAAAATTTTGGTTTATATAAAACTAATTTCTGCTGAATTTCATCGCTTTTTATTGAGCCGCATGAAGTATTTTTTAAAATAGACCTTGTATGGGTCAATTATGAATCGATTGTCATCAAAATTGGTAGAGATTTGTTCTCCTACAAAACTTGTTTATGTTAAATATCATCACTATACTTGTATTAGTTATGAGCGTTAAAGTCACTTCCGAAGGGGACCTTATATGTGGGGAAGGATGAATTATGGACCGATCCTCATAAACTGGTATAGATATTTTAGTTTCTATTTAAATTTGTCATTCAGTGTGTAACACTACGTACATACCCAGTAAAAACTTTCATTACCATGTAAGGGGTTAAAATGCTAAATTCTACTTACACAATAGTATTTTAATTCATTTTTTTAAAACTGTGATGTCATTGGAGGCAAGTACTTATCACAAACGATTACAAGTAATTATAAAAAGTTGTCATTGTAAATCGCATGAAAAAACGTATACAGCTTCTATATCTTCACTGGCAAGATGACTAAGACATTTTTAGACCACTTCTATGTAATCCCGACGATATGTAGTAGCCATTGAAAAGTATGTTGTTAGGTAAGTAATTACAATTGAAAGCTATTACCCAGTTTTTGCTGGGTAGTATGGGTGCTTATGAAACTTTGAGTCGATTTAGATATGTCCGTCCGTCTGTCTGTCTGCCTAAAACATACTCACGTTAAAACTAAATCAATAAAGTTCACCAAAAATATTAATTATTATTATTTGTCATTCCGTGTGCTACACGAAGAACAATGTACATATATATATATCGGGTGCTTATGAAATTTTTTAACGATTTAGATATCTCCTTCTGTCTGTTTAAAATACACTCACGTTAAAACTAAGCATAGGAAATTAACCAAATAATACAAATCATTCTGAAAATAATATTCGAATCAGTCCATAATTGGTCATCGATAATTCACTCTGCGAAATTTTGTTCGGATTGGCCATTAAAGGTCCATAAAGTTATGGACTTGAAAATTTGCTCCAAGATATATAAAGCAATTATTAATTGATTTCTAAATGATAGCACCCTATCACAATTTATTAAATACGTTTCTAAAAATATTTAAATGGGTTTTCATAAAAAAAAAAACAGATTATAAATGAAGGGTATTTAAGATTCGGCATAGCCGAATATATGACTCTAGCTAGTTTAAATTAAAAAATAAATTAAATCACAAATATAAAAGATCAGATCAGCAAAAAACACCACGATTTTTTAGCCAAGGTAATATGGCTTCCGCATGTCTTCGATAACGATCATTCGCGAACATTAACTTTTTAAATGCCAAACCAGCATCTGAATCGCCAACAAAATTTTCTAAATTGGCTGTATTTGTAGGATCTAAAAGTACGGCTCCCATAACACCAGTTAAAGTTGTATAGCCCCAAACGCCATATTTAAACATCATGCCGTGTAATTCCTTTAAAGAAGGAATATTGCTGTTGTATTTCAATAATTTAAGATTTTCTACCAAATTCCTATGATAAAATTGTATAAAATAATCAAATTGTTTTAGCTTGATTTCATATTTGGTCGATGATAACAGGAAATAGAATAAATCTTGAGCAGGTGTACCATATTTTATCATTTGGAAATCAATTAAATAAGTTTCTTCAATTTTACCGGATGCATTATACTGGAACATGACATTGTTGGACCAACAATCACCATGATTTAGAACATTAAATTCATTTGGATGGGGTTTAGCTACTTGGAATAATTCATCCACCATTTGAGTGTTGAATGAGTTCTGAAAATTAGAACAAATTTTATTTAAATAATTTTTTCTTAAAAAAGATACTTACAATATCATCTGCATATTCATTATAATTACTATAATTTTTAGCACAACTAATGAAAATTTGTCCCATTCCCTCAAACATAGTCTTCATTTTCTCTTTGCCTTCTTCATGGAAATAACCTTTTAGAAACTTCTCTTCAAATGTTCCTTTAACTTCTACTAGTTTTGCTGAAGCAGCATGCCATTGTGCTAATTTTTTCAGAACACTTTTTGTATGTTCCATATCAAGACCCTCCAAACGATTAACATTCTTAAAACCACGTGGGCATAAGTTTTCCAATAAGATATACTCTTCTTTAGTGGGTAAACTATAAGATTTAGCACCAAAATTTACATTTACTCCTACATCAGCGTAAAGTTTCTCAAATGCTGGCACCAACTCATCATACATTGTCTTTTCAATATCGAATACATCATGACCTTTCATCATTTCACGTAATTGTTCATTGTCATGATTAACTTTTAGCATAAAACTAATACATTTTGTTGTCAAATCTAAGAAATATGTTAATATTATTAATATAAGTTTTTTTTTTTAATTATTTATTACTAACCTTTTAATTCAACTTCAATTTCCACTTTTAACAAAATTGTAGCATAATTTTCACCTGCTGCTATACCGGGTTTAACAATAAATTCTTTAATACTTTTATAATTTTCAACATTATCTTCTAAAAGTTTCTCAAATAGTTTGGCTTCAATCCAATTTGGTATGGCAACATGTTTGTCATTTGTTTCGCCAGTCATTGTAGACTCTTTACCGTTCAATAATTTGTTTATATCCAAATTATTGTTTACACTCTCACAGTTTCTGAAAGACTGCTGAATTCTTGAAAACTAATATTCGGTTTTATTTTATATATTTGACTATGCTCGCCAATCTTAATTAGTCAGCATATTTGAAGCATTTTTCATTGTGTCATTGTTTCGTATTTTTTTTTTTTTTGGCTTTTCTTTAAAGTTGCTTGCTGATAATAGTTCGAAATATAAATTATCGTCGAAATGAGTTTGAAAAATTAAAATATTGGTCATTTAACTATAACTAGTATGAGTTTTAATCATTAGAAAGCATTATCATTTTACACATTTTCATGTCTAGATTATCTCGGTTATTATCAAGGAAACCGAAAATATGCAAAATTTTTATCGATGCAAAAATTTTTAAATTGGTCTAAAACGTGTGAATATCTTATCCAAGAGTCCATACGAAGCACCAAAAAAACCATGCATTTATGGTTTCCCTGGTAATAAGTTATATAGATAAGAAGAAACACATCTTCGACAAAAATCTCAAACTTAGGTCATTCAAGACCAGAATACCGACATGAGATGATTGGGCTGCGAACATTGTCCTTAGGAATGACGTGATCTCAATCTATATTGATGGCTCAGAAAGGGCACGGGATCGGGAATTTTCTACTATCTCTTCGATTTACCCCCCGGGGCATGTTTCCTTGATGAAAAACCCTCATCTTGGTGTATTGCAATCCTGGGGTAAAGAGGTGTATCAGTACCTCTTGTCTGCCGGGACTATAAACTGGTGATGTCACTTCACTCCTCGGCTAGTCCTCGGCTAGCATTCTCATTTTACACATTTTCATGTGTAGATTATCTCGGTTATTATCAGGGAAACCGAAAATATGCCAAATTTTTATCGATGCAAAAATTTTTAAATTGGTCTAAAACGTGTGAATATCTTATCCAAGAGTACATACGAAGCACCACAAAAACCATGAATTTATGGTTTCCCTGGTAATAAGTTATATAGATAAGAAGAAAAACATCTTCGACAAAAATCTCAAACTTAGACCCATTTTTAATAGGTCATTCAAGACCAGAATACCGACATGAGATGATTGGGCTGTGAACATTGTTCTAAGGGATGACATGATCTCAATCTATATTGATGGCTCAGAAAGGGCACGGGATCGGGAATCTTCTACTGTCTCTTCGACTTACCCCCCGGGGCATGTTTCCTTGATGAAAAACCCTCATTTTGGTGTATTGCAATCCTGGGGTAAAGAGGTGCTATCAGTACCTCTTGTCTGCCGGGACTATAAACTGGTATTATTTGATATGGGGTTTAACCAGAGAACCACATAATCTGGTACTACGGGTGGCCAGTTGTCCGCAGGACTTGTCCTGGCTTGTCAGTTGGTTGAGTTCCTTCGGGTTCCATGTAGTGGCTGCGGTTAAGGGCTAATATATTCTATACATAATGCGTTGGTTAATTCCCTTTTCAAATGACACAGGTCTGTGTACACAGCAGCGTATGCTGGATTCCTAAACCAAATCGGTATTTCTTACCGGTTGTGTAGTTGGGAGCCAGTATATGCTGGGGAATTATCAGGTTAGCGTTCGGTGATTGCCTTTCATTCCGTAGAGAGATCTTTATGATCATGGGAATGGAACAGATGCAAAAATTGGAGAAAAATTGAGAAAGTCTCCATATATTGGAGATTAGTACTGATTTAGTATGCCTTTTTAAGCTTCGGGGAAGTCTCTCGGGCTATTAAATACGTCTCTAGGTGCTGTTGCCAAACCAACAGAAACCATCTCAGTAGTGTGGTTGGGCGACTTTAAGAGGTCCAGGAATGCACTGGGCTGATTCTTTAGATAATGAGAATGTTTTGTAGGGACACTAGCATTCCTCATAACATCAATAGGGTCTTTTCACCTGATGTTGGGTCCGTACCTTCTATCGACTCTATCCAGTGATTGCCTTTTCCTTTGTCGGGGTTAGATTCAGCTTGGATGAAAAAGACCACCGTGAAATAAGGCCACCAGGGCAGGTGTTCACGTAAAGCACTTCGACATTCGTGTCTCTTCGACTCCCCCGGGGGTTGTTACCTTGGTGAAATTTCCACCTTGGTGTTATTGCAATATCCCGGAGAAAAGAGGTGCTACCAATACCTCTAGTCCGCCGGGACTATAAACTGTTGATGATCAAATGAATCCTCGGCCTTTTCTTTTTTAAAAATTGCCACCTGAGTTCTTCATAGAAGGATTCAGGGGCGCATGGTAGACCGTCTCTAGTCTACCCAGTGGATGAAAAGCACCATCATGAAATAAGGCCGTCAAGGCAGGTGTTCATGTATAGCAATCAACATTCGAGTCTCTTCGACTATCTGACACCTGCACAGTCCTACAGATAGAGATATTTGCCATCGATACAGCCGCGAGTAGAATCCGGGTACTAAATCTCGAAAATTTGACTATATTTAGACAGCCTTGCATCAATCAAGGCTCTTAACTTCAATGTTATTAAGTCCAAATGTCTTCTCAATTGTATTCAATCATTGGTACAACTGACACAACATCACGTTCAGTTGATATGGGGAAATGAAATATCTGATGAATACGCAAACAAAGGGTCGTCCCTAGACTTAACTCTGCGCAAAGGGATATTTACACTCCTCTGGTGACCCTATCAAAAATGATAGATGACTGGGCTTTGAGTAAGACTCAGGCGGTCAAATATCACCACTTGTAGAATATCGAGACTGCTCTGACTCATTCTAACGACGGATAGGACTAGGACTATAATTAATGGGCACTGTATGAATGGACATATGTCGGAACGTGATGCCATTAGAGGCCAGTACTTATCATGATCGCTTGCTAATAAGGAGTAGTTTTGTTTTTGAATAAAACAAATATCCGAAATGTCAAGGCTAATAAGTAAGTACTTGCATGTTACTTGTACGTCATTACTACAGTCAGTAAGTAATGCAGACGGTCATTTTAAAGTAAGTTCTTGGGTAAGTACAAATTATTACAATGTCTTCGCTGGGGACATTGTAGAAAGCACTTTGTGGATGATCGCTACATACACATGTATTGCAGTGGAACTAAGACAATGGGCGCATAAGAAATGGTTTTGGTAATATCACTATTGAGTAAACCTAAATATACTTAATTTTATATGTACATTATATATAATTATTCTTTAATACATGATAAATACAAAACATTTATACTTCATTATAAAATATTAAAAACATGTTATTCATTAAAATGCACCACGATTATATAGCCAGGGCAAGACCAATTTCATGTGTTGACGATAACGTGGATTGGAAAGTAATTGTATTTTAAATTGTATACCAGCATCAGTATTGGATACCAAATTGTCAGTGCCAGCAAGCTCTGTTGGATCTAAAAGAGCTCCAGCCATGGTAGTATTTGCAGTAGTATAACCTACAAATTGAATAATAACGTTGAAATTTTATGATCATATATTTAAATAATTTAAAATCCATTATCTTACCCCATAAACCATATTTGTAAAGCATGATGTGAATATCCCTTAAGGCAGGTATTTTCTTGCTATAATTTAGCATTTTTAAATGTTCAACCAATTGTTCATGATAGTATTTGATGAAATAATCAAATTGTTTAATTTTAATTTCATATTTAGCGGAAGATAATAGAAAATAGTATAAATCTTGAGCGGGCGAACCATATTTAGGCATTTGAAAATCAATTAAATATGTTTCCTTGATTTTACCAAAAGCATCATGTTGAAACATAACATTGTTGGACCAACAATCACCATGATTAAGAACATTAAACTCATTGGCATCAACCTTCATGCCCTTGATCATTTCCTCGATTATATTTGTTTGCATATTGCACATGGCTTCGAAATATTCTTCATCACCTTCAAATTTCTTACTAACTTCCATGAATATCGGATACATGCTAGCAAACATGGCCTTCATCATATCACGCATTTCCTCTTTAAATGCACCGTTACTCACAACGCGACTGTAGGGTCCTTTAACAGCTACACGTACAGCTGAGGCCGCATGCCATTGTGCTAATTTCTTGAGCACTGCCTTTGTATGATCCATATCTAAACCTTCCACACGATTTTCATTTTTAAAACCTTTAACTCTTAAATCTTCTAGTAAAATATATGGATTATTTGTAGAAAGTTCATAGAATTTGGCACCAAATGTTAAATCTAGACCAGCTTCTTTATATAGTTGCTCTAATTCTGGCACGACTTCTTTGTACATGGTGGTCTCTATGTCGAAAACATTGTTAAATTGCATCATCATACGGAACATTTCATTATCATGAGCAGTTTTCAATATTAAGGAGACTGATTTGGAAGTGCCATCTGAAAAGATATATACAGAAAAGGAATTAAATAAGAATTGGTTGGAACCCTTTAAAATATGATTTATAAAATGACTTTAATTTTCATAACAAGCATACAGTAGTCGAAGCCCTTTACGTGAACACCTGCCGTGTTGGCCTTATGTCATGTCGGTACTTTTAAAACCATAGGGTGAACTTATTAGACGACTCACCTCCACTCCTTTGTGCTTCTTACACGCCGGTGGCAATTTCTCAGCACTTTTCTCAAGTACTCGAGTTATCTAACCCATCACACTTCACATTCATCCGACACACTTATTGAGAAAAACATCCGACACACTCAGTCTAGGTGTACGGGTGGATGAGGCCCGCAAAGCTCTACATCTATCCCGTATCATATATACTGGACACCAACTCACACACGTTTGGGATTATAAAGCTACCTACCGACTAACTAAGTAACTAACTAACTAACTAATAACTAACTAACTAACTAACTAACTAACTAACTAACTAACTAACTACTACTAACTAACTAACTAACTACTAACTAACTAACTAACTACTAACTAAACTACTAACTAACTAACTAACTAACTAACTACAACTAACTAACTACTAACTAACTAACTACTAACTAACTAACTAACTAACTAACTAACTAACTAACTAACTAACTAACTAACTAACTACTAACTAACTACTAACTAACTAACTACTAACTACTAACTAACTAACTAACTAACTACTAACTAACTAACTAACTAACTAACTAACTAACTAACTAACTAACTAACTAACTAACTAACTAACTAACTAACTAACTAACTAACTAACTACTAACTAACTAACTACTAACTAACTAACTACTAACTAACTAACTAACTAACTAACTAACTAACTAACTAACTAACTAACTAACTAACTAACTAACTAACTAACTAACTAACTAACTAACTAACTAACTAACTAACTAACTAACTAACTAACTAACTAACTAACTAACTACTAACTAACTAACTAACTAACTAACTAACTAACTAACTACTAACTAACTAACTAACTAACTAACTAACTAACTAACTAACTAACTAACTAACTAACTAACTAACTAACTAACTAACTAACTAACTAACTACTAACTAACTAACTAACTAACTAACTAACTAACTAACTAACTAACTAACTAACTAACTAACTAACTAACTAACTAACTAACTAACTAACTAACTAACTAACTAACTAACTAACTAACTAACTAACTAACTAACTAACTAACTAACTAACTAACTACTAACTAACTAACTAACTAACTAACTAACTAACTAACTAACTAACTAACTAACTAACTAACTAACTAACTAACTAACTAACTAACTAACTAACTAACTAACTAACTAACTAACTACTAACTAACTAACTAACTAACTAACTAACTAACTAACTAACTAACTAACTAACTAACTAACTAACTAACTAACTAACTAACTAACTAACTAACTAACTAACTAACTAACTAACTAACTAACTACTAACTAACTAACTAACTAACTAACTAACTAACTAACTAACTAACTAACTAACTAACTAACTAACTAACTAACTAACTAACTAACTAACTAACTAACTAACTAACTAACTAACTAACTAACTAACTAACTAACTACTAACTAACTAACTAACTAACTAACTAACTAACTAACTAACTAACTAACTAACTAACTAACTAACTAACTAACTAACTAACTAACTAACTAACTAACTAACTAACTAACTAACTAACTAACTAACTAACTAACTAACTAACTAAAATGTAGATAATATATTGGCGATATTGAACATTAAGATTAACACGTGATATATGATTTTTATACGAACCATTTTGGATTCTCCGGAGAAATTTATTTTTTAAACAAATAATTTCTATCAGGTTAGCATAATATCGAAATACTTGGACTGAACGTAGTATACAACGATATTATAGGGTTTAGAAGAAATCATGTAACGATATCATGAATTTCCAATAGGTCAAGTTTGGAATATGTACCTAATTTAATCGATTTATTACCTACTTGTATGCGGACTGATGGATGTCTCTAAATCGATTTGATCGATTAGTGTACTTTTAAGTGGAGCCGCCTAATGCCCTATTGGAATGACGTCATTAAAAGAAAATATATATAGTTCAAAAGATATTATTTGCTCACTGCACAAAAATTTTAATATTTTAACATGTACAACAAATACTTAAAATGTTTTCATTAATTACGATTAATTTAAAATGATATTATTTTGATGTAGAAATCTACAAATTAAGTGTGTAAGTACTATAAACAATATGTGTTAATAATTACCATTTAATTCAACAGCAATATCCAAATGTAATACTACAGTATTGTAATTCTCACCAGCCCCCAATGCTTTATCCGCCTTAAATTCCTTAATTTGCTTAAAGCTCGGTATCATATCTTTTAGAGCCGGTTCAAATAATGATGCCTCAACCCATGTTGGAATGGTGGGTGTGGAATCTGCTGTAGCACTTTGTTCAGTAGACATTTATAATAAATTTGAATTGTATGTATATCACAAAATAAATTTAATAATTTTTTGTATTAATAAAATGAATTTTTGTGTACTTAACACAGAGACCGATTGCACAATAATGTTTCTTATTTGGATAATAATTTTTGTTCAATCGATTTTATTTTTAAGAATTCTTCATTAAATGAATTGTTTATGTGAAAGCTTTTTTGTGTGAAATAAATTCCGGTAGATAACCAGAGCACAAAAAGTGATATATTCTCAAAAGTTATGACGTGAGAGAATAAACAAGCGATTCGACAATTATGAAAGTATAGTCCTACATTTATGATACCCTACACAAGTTATGATTTATTATAGTAATACATTTGTGTTGATTTTTACTTTAATTCCAATATATTTAAGTACATTTTCAATTAAAAACTCATCTTATGAAAATAGTTTTATAAGGGGACTAAGATCAAACATAGTCCAATCCTCATACTACTTATATATTCTAGGTATCCACTTGTATATGTGTTTAGTGTAATAATCGAGCGATTTCAAAATTTTTTAATAGGCATCATCCTTCGCTACGACCTATATTACTATGCGTTACAAACATCAGCACATATTAATAATACCCACCACTATAGTACAGAGTGTACTATAGTGGTGAGCGTATTGACTACATTTTGAGCTTAATTTGCACAAATGTATGTACATCATATTGTTCAATAATTCGATGTAGCTCGAATGGACCGATAGCCTCGTTTTTCCAAATATCTATTATGCGAATCGTGAGTGCACTGTAATAAATAAGATCACAAATATTTTTCAAAATTTTTACTAAAATCGTAAAGTTGCGAAAATATACTTATTACTCTTCTCTCATAAAAAAGCATTTGTTTTTCGTTTAAATACGTATTTTTGAGACAATTCATATTCTATGTTCTCAAAACAATATATAAATACATATGTATATCTCTCATTTCAAAACAATCAAAATTCGAGATTATTTTTATAGTAAGTATATCAAAGAGAATGCATCTGATATCTTATCTGTGCTGTTAATTAATTTGTTTGTAGGTGATAAGAATATTTTATGTTATATTGCAAATTTGGTAACATAATGATAAGTCAGTCATACCACCTGCTCCCTTCATGGGGGTTTAATTAATTTAGTAAAGAAATATCTTTATGGACCGATCATCATAACATTTTACAGATAGATTTTGAATAATTTAAAATTTATTTGTGTCGAATTTCATAGCACTTTTTAAGTAAAAAGTTATCGTTAAAGTAATTTTTAAAGGGTACTTTCTATGGGGGTTAGGGCCAAAATGATTTCTGTGCATATAAAACTAACTTTTTCAAAATTTTATCACAATTGCTGCGTCATTAGCATATCTATGACAGTTTCAGCTGTATTCCACTTGTATGGGTGTTATGCGAACATGTGAACCCATATTGCCCACTTGCAATATCAAACAGTGCTTATAAATGAAGAATATTTATGTAAAATTTCATCTCTCGTCTAGATTCTATCATGTCTACAACAGACAGATGGACATGGCTAGATAGTCTTAGAATTTAATTAGGACCCAGAATACATACATATAATTTTATTTCGATAAATACAAAAAAAATAAAAAAAAAACTTTTTTTAAAAGGTGCGACTGAAAAACTTGATCTCAGTACAATATGTTCAAAAAAAATTCTGCAAATTCCGTTATTTTGAGCTTATCGCGGGAAAAATAATTATAATTTTTGTTAATGAATTTCTGTTCTGCAAAACTACTTTTAGTATATTATAAGGAGCATATAAGTTTCCAAAAATTCGGTCATGCGGAATCTTATATACCCACCATCAAATCATCCTTATTAATAAACTTTGATATTATCGAAGCAATTTTCTCATTTATTAGATCTATGTTGAATCATATGTCGATATTAGTATGAACATCAGGGAAGAGGGCCTTTAATAAGAACTTAAGTATGGACCGTGCTCTTCCGAATTAAAACTATTTTTTTTTCCTTTTTGATCCAATATTTATAACCATAAATTGTTTGTATGTAAGATTGGTTATATGGAGGGTAGAATAAATTATGGACCTATCCTCGTCAGTTTATACAATAATTATTTGTATCAAAAGTCGCTGTACTCGTATCTTTAATCCAGTAATGAGGTTTAAAGTAATTTTCTGATGGAAACCGATAATGGATGTTTAATCAGCTATCGACCGAATCTCATCAAATTCAGTTGAAAAATTTCAGTTCCTATAAAACTACCATAATTTGGAAGAACTTTTGAGCCATAGATGATCGTTAAAGTCATTTTCTGGTGTGAATATTATGTAAGGGTCAATTATAGACCGAATTTTATAAACTTTTGTACATACATTATGTTTCGTAAAGAAGTTGCTTATTTGAATTTCATCGCCTTAGTCGTAATTTTAAGCAACTAATAAGAGTTAAAGTAATTTTACTGAAATCTATCCATCTTCATCAAAGTCGATAGGAAGATTTCAGTTCCCATAAAACTTGTTTATGTTGAATTTCATATATCTACTCGTATTTTAATGCCATTAATGAGCGATAAAGGCGCCCTTATACGCAAAATTATTTTAGTTTCTATAATATAGAATTATACTGAGGTCAGGATTTTCAATCGCTGGTAGGGAACTGAGGACCTTTAGAAAAATATAGCACCTAATCTCTTCTCTTTATTATTTAAACGATATTACGAGAGTATATTTGTTTGAGAGAATATATTTGTTGAGACCTGCACTTTTATTAGCATTTGTGAATCAACTCAGAAATTTATTACGAAATAATTAAATCAAAATATTTATCACATTTTAGAATTTCAGATTAAATTTGCCATCTAACAAAGATTTAGAAAACTCCACTATTATACAGCCAAGGCAATAGCATCTCCATATGTTTACGGTAACGAGGATTTGAATACAATTGCATTCTGAATTTCTCAGCCTCAACGGAATCACTTAAATAATTATCCAAATTGGCATTTTCATTTGGATCTAAAAGTACTACTGCCAATACACCAGCACATACATTGTAAGCTATAAGATTAAGGATTATTGACAAAATAAGATAAAAAACTTCTTAATAGTTTATACTTGCATAAAGAACACTTACCCCATGCATTACATTTGTGCAGCATTATATGCAGATCCTTTAATGTGGGTAATTTCTGCGAATATTTCAATAACATCAAATTCTCTATCAAACGATCATGATAATATTTTACAAAATAATCAAATTTTTCAATTTTCAATTCATAACGTGTTGAGGATAATAGCAAATAATATAGATCCTTAGCTGGTGTACCAATATGTGGTATTTGATAGTCTATCAAGTAAGTATCAATCACATTGCCCATGTCATCGTGTTTAAACATGACATTATTCGACCAACAATCTCCATGATTCATAATATTAAATTCCTGTTCATGTATTTTACTTGCCTCAAACATATTATCTACACTAGAATCTTTAAATTGACACAATTGTTCGTAATATAATTCATGTCCTTTATAAGATTTAACGCATTTTTAAAGGACTGTGTTTAAAATATCATATATTTTATTTATCATATCACGATTTCCTTCGTTAAAGAAATTTTTATATAAAACTGGTTTGTATTTTCTTTTCGCTGTAATATATATAGCAGAGGCTGCATGCCACTGGGCCAAGACAGTAAGTACAGCTTGTGTGT
Source organism: Lucilia sericata (assembly GCF_015586225.1). Classification (NCBI taxonomy): domain Eukaryota; kingdom Metazoa; phylum Arthropoda; class Insecta; order Diptera; family Calliphoridae; genus Lucilia; species Lucilia sericata. The sequence goes on along the minus strand of NW_023994701.1, from coordinate 80,404 downwards.
GTTCGATATCAAAACCTTCTAAACGGTTGACATTTGCATAACCTTTTGGCTTTAGATCTTCTAGTAGTAAATACGGATGTTCAGTGCTTATTTTATAAGATTTTGGGGCAAATTTAATGTCGACACCAGCATTTTTATATAGTTGTTCAAATTCAGGCAATACCTCTCGGTACATATAGTCTTCGACATTAAATATATTGTCGGTTGTTAGCGTTTCATTATTTACTTCACTTTTGTGGGCTGTTTTTAGCATCAGTGTTATGGATTTGCTGAAGCCATCTGGAAAATATTAATAAATGATGTTTGATGTTTGTAACACCCAAAAATATTAGTCCTTCACCTTAAAGTATTCCAATCGGCTCAGAATCACTTTCTGAGTCTGTCTGTCTGTGTGTCTATGTAAACCTTGTGCAATTTGATGAAATTTGACACATACTTTTCTTTTGACCCACAGACGAATCCTATTGAACATGGTTAAAATCGATCCATTATTTCGCCTAGCCCCTAATCGGGTCCCATACAAAGTCCGCTTCAGAAAATGTTTTGAAAGTTTAAATTCACATATAAATACTGATATCACGATGAAATTCTGCATAAATAACTTTAATGTAGTCGTCAAACCCTCTACCAAAATTTATAATGATAGGCCCATTTTAACCCCCTGCCCCATATAATACCTCTTTTAGAAAATCTCTTTTTTTTTGACAACAAATTGTTGAAATATTTCTTAATTAAGATAAATATCGAATTAACAGATTATCATAACCACTGGTGTAGGGTATCATATGGTTGGCCATGCCCGACTATACATTCTTACTTGTTTAATGGGATACTGTTGCTAATTAAATATTGCCTTATATGGGGACTCGGGCCAGTTATGAACCGATCCACAACAGTGCAACTCTTGGAGGTTCTGTGAGGTCCATTATCAAAAAATTTAATCCTATCGGATAACGATTTTGTAACGATCGATCGATAGAATATCATGGTCAAGCGGAACATTGGAGCATATAATTGTAAAAATCCGTTGCTGCATGGATGACTTTAAACTGGATGTCAAAGCGGGCCTGAGGTTCACTACATAACTGTCAAAATAATCACAAGAGTAGCTTTTAATGAGAAGTCCGTCCAATAACGGAATGCATTAACTGTTTAGAATAAATCAGATGTTCTTTAGATATAATCACATTTCATTACAGAATTAGGAAGCTAAGTTTCTGAACATCGATCGAAAACACCTTAAAACCCTATATGAGGTTTTTCTCACCAACATTTCCAACATGAGGCGCACACAGGCCCGATAGTGGCCCTTGTGTATTTCTTTGGATATGATGTATTATACATCCTTCTCCAAACTTAATCTCATCTAAATGAAATTACTATTTCCAACACCGAATAACAAAGATTTATATTGAAATACTGCCACTTCATTTAAAAGTCCCATTACAATTATAGCGGTAACTCCCCTTTACAATGTGTTTTTTATAAAATTACAGTGAACAACAAAACTATTTACATTTTCTTAATATGTTAATTATATCTTATTTTAAAGTTCTTAAAATTTATATAATTTTTATCCACACGTATGCATATGTACTGTGATCGAAATTCTCAATGGCTGGTATGGAACTGAGGACCCTTTCAAAAATTTTTTTCTTCGTGTTCAGTATATTAATAGGCACCGATTGAGAGGTCTTACTACATGAGATTATTAAAAAGGCAGTTCCTCGGGACACTCTAATACAAACATATTCATTTGTTGTCGATCTGTTCAAACAGTTATTAACTTGTTGATAATGCAGTAATCTTGCAAAATCAGGCCACAACTAAATCAAACATCTTATATCTTTTACTGTACCTAAATACATACCTTTCAATTCAATTTCCGCTGCTAAACGCAGCATTAATGTGGCATAATTTTCACCAGCACTTAGGGCAGGTATCGCCTTAAAATTTTTTATTTGTCTAAAATCACTAACAATTTCCTTAAAAACTGGTTCAAACAATGAAGCTTCAATCCATTATGGTATTGTAGTTGTATTTTGTTTCCTCGACATTATTTTTTAAAATGCAGCAAATATTAATATGATAAAAGTAAATGAAAATTGTGATAAGTATTTTGTTTTAATATTAACTAACAATTGTATCTTAACCACATTCTGTTCGATTTGTAACTGAAATGTTATTGTGGCTTAGTTTGTAAATTTTACAATAAATTTCAAAATATATGTATATAATGATGACATTCATTATTGTAGAACAAAATGTAACTCAATTTTAATAAAAGAAAAAAAAAATCGTTTGTATTTAAAAGCTTTTTCATTGGAAAAATCCCCATTTCTTTAATGTGATTTTAAAATATGATGTATGCATTTAAGTAAATTAAATTATTTTCGAAATTAATTTTTTTTAATTAAGAATAAGTTGTAATATAAAATAATATTTTAGGGGACAATTTATTTAAATTATAGACCAATCTTGTTAAAGTATTAAAGTTTCTGTTAAATTCAACCTTTATTATGTTCTATTTAGCCCTAGTGCTAATATTTATGTGGGGGATTTCATATCAAGTAACCAACTTTTGAAACCTATGTCTTCCGATCGGTATGGAATCGGAAGAAATCATTTTTTCTGTCGATTTTCGACATAATATGTCAAAAAATACAAACTTTATATGTTCAAAAAGGGTTAATTAATACGCTTTTATGTAAGCCCTAAGTATATTTAGTAGTTTAAATACAATTTTTCAACAAGATCGGTCAATAACTCTCTGAGTAACAATGGGTCAAAGTTTGCCTTTTTTTGCAAATCATGTGTTTCTTCTCACTTATGTAACATATTACCTATTTTTCATAGAAAAATTTGTTCCAAATAGTTTAGATAGCTATTTCTTCAATATTACAGAAATATTTTAAGAAACTAAAATCAATTTTTTTTTTTGCAAAATAATTTTTTTTTGGAGTTTTATCCAATTTGTGCCCTTTTCTTGTAAGATCTCTCTTGTTCGAGACCGAAAACCGATCGGAACACATCGGTTTCAAAAGTTTACAAGAAATCCTCCATATATCAAAAAAATCTTATAAGAGGAAATTGTCTAATAGTTCAATCTTTTCTAATATATGATTCGTGGGACTTTGATTGCAGAGTTTACATATATAAACATACAGACTGATATCGTTTACTGGTCACACATAGACATTTCGATAGGGCTAGACGGATTTGAATATCTTTATGACATAAACATTAGGGTTATAACTTTTATAAAATTTTTGGAAATTTCAAATCGGCTCTATCCATTCCACATAGAATGTGGATTTTTCCGAGCGTTAAAAAAGTTTCCGCGGCAAATGCCTTGAAGTTTTCGATATTTACTTCAAACAAAATTTTAAATTTTTCAATACAAAACTGAAAATTTTCGATATAAACTAATGTCGTTGTTCAAGGATGGGGGAGGATAGGGGCTTCCAAAAATGTATATCATTTTAGGACTTAAAAACATCAGAGTAAATATTTAATACCCTCTCCACTATAGTGGTGACATTTTTAGATTTTTATATGTACATATAAGGAATTCCATTTTACTACTACATCAAATCCGAAGAAATACACCTAGGCCACTATCGGGCCTGTTGTGCGCTCCTTATCATGAAAAAAAAAATGAAAGAATTATTTTTCAGTGTTCAGAAACTCAGTTTCCTGAACGTAATTCCTAAGAATCTTCCAATCAGTGTTAGTCAGGAATGTTATTTCCTTAATAGATGGAATATCTAGCAACGTTTCCAGAACCTTGGTTGAAGTAGTACACATGGCACCACTTATACCCAAGCAACATGTACGCTGAACTCCCTGTAGTAGTTTGATATTGCACTTTTTGTCTAAAGCAGTCCACCAGATTATTGAAGCATAAGCTAGAATTGGCCTAATTACACTTTTATAAAGCCAATTTGTCATAGTAGGACTAAGACCACATTTCATGCCTATAGTTTTCATAAATATCTAGGAGGCTATTAATAGTCGTAACCCACAGTAAAGGTGACAAAATGCCACCCTGTGGTATACCGCGAAATACCATTTTCCTGATAGTTATATCGTACATCTCGCAGCTTATCCATCTGTTCTTTAGCATGTGGTTGATCCAGTTACGGAGCACCCGGTCAACACAAAACTGGTCTAGGGATTGGATAAGAGTATCAGTGTGCACGTTATTGAAGGCGCCTTCGATGTCAATGCATACCGCCAGTGTATACAGTTTGCTATCAAAGGATGCACCTATGTAGTGGACAACTTCTTTTAAAGCGTTTTCCGCCGATCGTCCCTTTACATAAGCATGCTGCTTATATTTTAGGTCTTTGTCGGGTATACTGCTTTTCACCATACTATCAACTATCCCTTCCAAGGTTTTAAGTAGGAAGGACGTAAGACTTATCGGTCGATAAGACTAAGGTGTCGAATAGCTAGGTTTCCCTGGTTTAGGTATAAATATTACCCTTGCATCCTGCCATTTAATGGGGGTATATGTGAATTTCAAGCATGCAGTGAATATCTGATACAGATGTACGGAAACCAGTCCCGCTACCTTCTGTAAGAGTGCCGGGAAAATGCCATCCGGCCCTGCAGCTTTATAGGGAGCGAAGCTCTTGTTTGCCCCTTTAACCATATCAAAATATTATAAACAAGTAATGTCAGTTCGCAATCTCGTGGACTTTGCTTTTTACATGTTTACAAAATTTTCTCCAAATTGCTGACTATGGGAAAAATCTTTTAAATTTAAAATGGAATACCTCATATATGAAAAACACATCAATCATTCATTTACTTAGCAAATAGAATTTATCTACATATTTATATACAATAACACACTATAATATACATACATCTATATATATAAAATTCTAACGTTACTGACTGACTGACTGACTGATTCACTGACTGATTCATCATCGCACAGCCTAAACGGTTGAAGCTAAAGAGCTGAAATTTGGACAGGAGGTTGGTCTCCCGCCAAATAGATCTACTAAGACGGGATTTTTGGAAATTCGAATGTTTAGGGGGTAAAAAAGGGTAAATTCGGTAACCTTATATCTCCTAAACTAGAAAAGATACAAAAAAAGTTTAAAGCTTATCGCCGTTCATTTAAAAAATAAACGGACAGGTGTCTGGTACTTTTTTAAAATTCGGCCCCTTTAGGGAATAAACGGGTAAAAACTGTATTTTGGTACTTTTTTCGCACCCCATGTATCTTTTAAACCAGTGCACATTCAAAAAATATTTTTGACTCCTTCATAACTTAACGAAAAAATAAAAATATGAATTTAGTACTTTTTGGATATTCGGACGTTTAAGGGGTTAAAATTGCACCTATTTTTGGTACTTTTTTCATAAAACATTGTTTTTGGTTTATTAACTTATACATATGAATTCATAATAACGGGCTCCCACTACGATGTTGCAACTTTTTGGAATAGAATTTTTATTTCGTTAATGGGGAGGAAAAAAGTACCAAAAGGGGTAAAAACGGGAAATTTGATTTTATTCAACCACAATGATCCAATTTAGATAAAATTTTTAAATTTAGAAACACTAAATATCCTAATGGGGTGTTATTTGGAACCCCGGTACCAAGTGATATTTTTTGGTACTTTTCATTCTCCAACTGGTCCTTTTTGAGTTTTCTATGATATTGAAATAGAAACATGAAATTAATAATAAAGGGACTTTTCGCTACTTTTTCGTTCTACACAGGTACTTTTTTGAGTTTTCTTTAAAATTAAATCTAGAAACATGAAATTAAGCATGTAGAGCTCGGAGTAAATGAGAATCTATAAAATGGGACTTTTTGGTACTTTTTCGTTCTTCAAAAGGTACTTTTTGAATTTTCTATAATATTGAACCTAGGAACATGAAATTAAACATGTAGAGACCGGAGTAAATGAGAATCTATAAAAGGGGACTTTTTGGTAATTTTTTGTCCTTCGACTGGTACTTTTTGAGTTTTCTATAAAATTTAACCTAGAAACATGAAATTAAGCATGTAGAGACCGGAGTAAATGAGAATCTATAAAAGGGGACTTTTTGGTACTTTTTGTCCTTCGACTGGTACTTTTTGAGTTTTCTATAAAATTTAACCTAGAAGCATGAAATTAAGCATGCCGAGGCCTTAGTTAATGAGAATCTATAAAAGGGGTCTTTTTGGTACTTTTTCGTCCTTCGACTGGTACTTTTTGAGTTTTCTATAAAATTTAACCTAGAAACATGAAATTAAGCATGCGGAGGCCTTAGTTAATGAGAATCTATAAAAGGGGACTTTTTGGTACTTTTTCGTCCTTCGACTGGTACTTTTTGAGTTTTCTATAATATTTAACCTAGAAACATAAAATTAAGCATGTAGAGCCCTTATTAAATGAGAATCTATAAAAGGGGACTATTTGGTACTTTTTCGTCTTTCGACTGGTACTTTTTGAGTTTTCTATAAAATTTAACCTAGAAACATGAAATTAAGCATGTAGAGCCTGGAGTAAATGAGAATCTATAAAAGGGGACTTTTTGGTACTTTTTCGTCTTTCGACTGGTACTTTTTGAATTTTCTATAATATTGATCCTAGAAGCATGAAATTAAGCATGTAGAGCCTGGAGTAAATGAGAATCTATAAAAGGGGACTTTTTGGTACTTTTTCGTCTTTCGACTGGTACTTTTTGAGTTTTCTATTAAATTGAACCTCGAAACATGAAAATAAGCATTAAGAGCCCGTAGTAAATGAGAATCTATAAAAGGGGACTTTTTGGTACTTTTTCGTTCTTCAAAAGGTACTTTATGAATTTTCTATAATATTGAAAATAGAAACATGAAAGAGCCTGGATTAAGTGAGAAACTATAAAAGGGGATTTTTTGGTACTTTTTTGTTCTTCAAAAGGTACTTTTTGAATTTTCTATAATATTGATTATAGAAACATGAAATTAAACATGTAGATCCCGAATTAAGTGAGGACCTATAAAAGGGGACTTTTTGGTACTTTTTCGTTCTTCAAAAAGTACTTTTTGAATTTTCTATAATATTGATCCTAAAAGCATGAAATTAAGCATGTAGAGCCTGGAGTAAAAGAGAATCTATAAAAGGGGACTTTTTGGTACTTTTTCGTTCTTCAAAAGGTACTTTTTGAATTTTCTATAATATTGATCCTAGAAGCATGAAATTAAGCATATAGAGCCTGGACTAAATGAGAATCTATAAGAGGGGACTTTTTGGTACTTTTTCGTTCTTCAAAAGGTACTTTTTGAATTTTCTATAATATTGAACCTAGAAACATGAAATTAAGCAAGTACAGCCAAGATTAAGTGATAACCTATAAAAGGGGACTTTTCGGCACTTTTTCGTTCTTCAAAAGGTACTTTTTGAATTTTCTATAACATTGAACCTAGAAACATGAAATTAAGTATGTAGAGCCCGGAGTAAGTGAGAACATATAAAAGAGGACTTTGTGGTAATTTTTCGTTCTTCAAAAGGTACTTTTTGTGTTTTTTATAACATGAAATTAACCATGTAGAGCCCGGAGTTAATGAGAATCTATAAAAGGGGACCCTTTGGTAATTTTTCGTTCTTCAACTGGTACTTTTTTAATTTTCTATAATAGTTGTGTTTTGTTGCTATCAATGAGTGTTAACGCTTAAAGTTAGCAACAAAACGAACATTACCTGACTTGGCATCACTCCACAGAAGAAATCTGCTAAATCTTGAAATTATTTACATTTTCTTAAAAAAGGTTTTTTTATTTGATATATTTTTTTTTTTTTTTGATTTAAATTTTATTTTAAAATATTTTTTTATTGTTTGACATAAACACATTAATATTTGTATTTTTATTTTTGAATTGGTAGCACTTTTATCGACGTTAAAATTAACTTGTATAATTTTACACGTTAACTCCTAACGTTTATAAATTTTAAATTTATATGAAATTGCCTTTGAACGTTAGCAACAAAACACAACTAATATTGAACTTAGGAACATGAAATTAAATAAAAGAGGTCTTTTGTTACTTTTTCGTACTTCATTGGTACTTTTTGAGTTTTCTAAAATATTGAATATATAAACATAAATTTAAATAGGGTACTTTTTGATATTGCAGATATATATACATTTACAATAATATTTATTTTATTCCATTACGATGAGGGTAGCTAAGCACACTGGGTATAGCTAGTATGTATATAAAGAAGTAAGTACAGTCATTAATATTTAGTAAGTATTTCTATATAGCTCCACGATTGTACAGCCAAGGTAAAATCAATTCACTATGTTTACGATAACGAGCATTTGAATACATTTGGATTTTTAATTGTATGCCAGCATCATCCTCACCAATAAAGTTGTCAATATTTGCATTATCATTGGGTTCCAAAAGCACTGCAGCCATAACACCAATTACTGTAGATAAAGCTAAAAGAATTTTTTTAAAATTATACATGATCATACTATATTAACAATAGCTTATAATAATCATTTACCCCATGAATTATGTTTATGTAAACTAATATGTATATCTTTTAAACTGGGCATCTTTTTGGAATAATTCAATAATTTAAGATGTTTTAACAGCTCACTGTGATAGTACTTGATAAAATAATCAAAATGTTTAATTTTCAATTCATATTTTGTAGACGATAATAGGAAATAGTACAAATCCTGAGCTGGAGATCCATAACGTGGTACTTGTAAGTCAACTAAATAGGTTTCTTTTATATTACCAAAGGCATCGTGCCTAAACATGACATTGTTGGACCAACAATCACCATGATTTAAAACATTAAATTCACTTAAATCCACTTTGGCGCCATCATACATTTCATCTGTTCTGCAATTTATTTGTTCACACATACGTTCGTAGTATAATTCGTGTCCGTCAAAGGACTTAATACAATCCAAATGTACTCTATGCATACTTCCAAATATGGTTTTCATCATTTCACGAGTTTCTTCCTTAAAGAAAGCTTCACTGATAATTTTATTATAAGCGCCCTTGCGAGCGACTCGTACCGCTGAAGCTGCATGCCATTGTGCCAGCTTTTTAAGTACAGAATGTGTATGTTCCATGTCTAAACCTTCCAGACGATTGATATTTATAAAACCTTTGGGTTTCAAATCCTCTAAGAGTATGTAAGGTTGATCGATGGAGAGTTCGTAGGATTTGGCACCAAATCTCACCTCCACTCCAATATCTTTATACATTTGTTCTAGTTCTGGTACTATCTCACGGTACATTGTAGCTTCAGCATCAAAGATATTATGACTTTTCATCATTTCAAGAAACATTTCATTGTTATGAGCCGTCTTTAACATTAGAGTAATGGTCTTTGAAGAGCCATCTGAAAGAAAAGCAATAAAAATACGGTGAGAAATCTATAAAGTCAAGATAATCTCAAAGTTTTTAAAACCGACCATATAATACCCTACACCAGTTGTGGGTTATTATGACCTAATTTTGATATGTTTAAGCTATTTATTTATTAAACACTGATTTTGTAAAAGATGTTATATATGGGGGCTAGGGTCAATTATGGACCGATGGTAGTAAAGTTGATTTTTTTGTGTTATTTAATTACGCTGCATTTCATTCAAACCTTTTTTCGTGGGAGACTTGTTTGGAAGCCTAGAGCCAAATGAAGTCCGATCATTACGAATATTTGCAGTATCATTTAGGCTTATAAAAAACCCGAGTTTGTGGATATACTTGTATATTTGAGTCTCAAAATCAAATTTGCGAGTTCGGGTTGCATCGGTGGGGGATAAGCAAAATAATGGACCGTTACCAACTGAATAAGCCAAAATTATCCAGTCAAGAATCGTTCTAAAAGTTCAAATTTCTCACTGTGACCTAGTTCAAAAACATACCCTTTAGTTCAATATCAGCTTCCAATCGCAGCATAATAGTGGCAAAATTTTCACCAGCACTCAATGCACGTTTAACCTTAAAATCCTTTGTTTGATTAAATTGAGGTTCTATTTCTTTGAAAACTGTTTCAAATAATGAAGCCTCAATCCATGATGGTATGCCAACAACATTTGCTGGCGATTTCGGATTATTGACCATAATTGTAGTAACAAAACAATTACAAAAGAATAAATCTAGATTTTAAATATATATAAAAAATTTATGAATTGTTCGAATAATTTGAAGCAAAATAAAACTTAATGTTCACACACTTGACTCAGGTATACAACTGAGTAAAATTACTCTCTATTTAGAATATTCGTTTTGTTTTGCTTTTAAAACTGCGAATTGTGTGATTTGTTCCGTTGTCGAAAACGTTTACAAACGTATTGAAAAAAAGCTTTTTATACCCTACACCACTATAGTGGGAAGATAGTTTATGCTGATGTTTGTTAGTCCTACACCCATTTTAAAGTATACCAATCGACTCAGAATCTGGTCTGACCCTCCATTTGTTCACCTAGCCCTTCTACAAACGTACCCCCAGAATAGGACTTTTGAGCTAATAATTATGTTTTATATAAGTACGTGTAAATGATACTGCCAATCTTCGTTATGATCGGTCCTCATTTAACCCTAGACCCCATACAAAGTCCACTTCAGAAAATGACTAGAAGGTCAATAAATCACTTATAAACAATAGTATCACGATGAAATTCTGCATAAATAACTTTCATGTAAAAGTAAATCACTCAATCAAAATGTATAATGATATGCCACTATTTACCCTTGCCCCCAAATAATCTCTCGTTTTTGGTCACAAATTTTTTAAATATTTCTGAACTAAGGTGAAATACTCATATTAAAAATAGTACACATTTTTAGCATACTCACTGTTGTAGCGTATAATATGGTCGGCAATGCTCAACAATACACTCTTAGTTGTTTTAATTTAAAAGCATAAGTAAATAGATAGTATGAGGGCTTTAGATTAAAATGTACAACTGTGTCTGTTACATATGTATGTATGTACGATAAACGCCAACCGAAATCTTTCGATTTTTTAAAGAACACAATGGGACTGAATCTTCTTTGTAACGTAGGTTAATATTTTTAACACAAAAAATATCTCTGTCTGAACATTACAATTTTCCAATTAAATCAATTATGAAGATAAGCTACTTTCTATTTTGAACAAATGACGAATCTTATATAATTTCTCTTAGAATGTGCGCGTGGATAGGAGGGTTAAACGTTATCGTATTTAGGCAAAAATTCATATCACAGCACTTATGAATCGTATTAATTTATCCAGACACTAAATATTTTAAAAAATAACCAATTAAAATAATTTTGGTTTACCCAGCAAACATTTTTATTATAATACACAGTGGTTTAGAATTTTTTTTTTTATAATTGGGTATCTCTGGAATTATACCCAGTGAAACTTTCATTACCATGTATGTGGTTAAAATGCTAAAATTTACTTACACAATAGCATTTCAAGTCATTATTTGAACACGGTGATGTCATTGGAGGCAAGTACTTACAACAAACGCTTACAAGTAATTAGAAAAAGTAGTCATTGTAAATCGCATGAAAAAACGTATACAGCATCTGTATCTTCTCTGGCAAGATGGCTAATGAATTAGAAAGTATTTATATAACACATTATTAGTAAGACCTTATTAAACTACTTCTATGTAATTCAGACGATATGCAGTAGTCATTGAAAAGTCTGTTGTTAGGTAAGTAATTACAATTGAATGGCATTAGAGTACAATCACATACTATAAATTACATTGTATACATAGGCGAAAGTAATTACACTCATAAATATTTAATAATTCCACTATATAGCTCCACGATTGTATAGCCAAGGTAAAATCAGTTCACTATGTTTACGATAACGAGCATTTGAATACATTTGGATTTTTAATTTCATGCCAGCATCATCTTCACCAATAAAATTATCAATATTTGCATTTTCATTGGGATCTAAAAGTACTGCGGCCATAACACCAATCACAGTAGATAAAGCTATAAGCAAAGGTAAGATAAAAATATTATGAAAACAATACTAACTATATATGTACATATTTGTCGCCATAACTTACCCCATGGATGATGTTTATGTAAACTAATATGAATATCTTTAAGAGTGGGTATCTTTTGGGAGTAATTCAATAACTTAAGATGTTTCAATAGTTCATTGTGATAGTACTTAATGAAATAGTCAAAGTATTTAATTTTCAATTCATATTTTGTAGACGATAGTAGAAAATAGTATAAATCTTGTGCAGGAGTTCCATAACGTGGTATTTGATAATCCACCAAAAAGGTTTCATTAACTTGACCCGAGGCATCATGCTTAAACATAACATTATTGGACCAACAATCACCATGATTTAAAACATTAAATTCATTCAAATCCAATTTGCCGGCATTATATAGTTCATCGGTTCTGCCATTTACTTGTTCACACATACGTTCATAGTATAATTCATGGCCATCATAGGATTTAACACAATCCAAATGAACCTTATACATACTTCCAAACATTGTTTTCGCCATTTCACGAGTTTCTTCTTTGACAAATCCTTCACAAATACTTCTATCATAGGGACCCTTTAAAGCGACACGATGTGCAGAAGCTGCATGCCATTGCGCCAGCTTTTTAAGCACTGAATGAGTATGTTCCATGTCTAAACCTTCCAAACGATTGACATTTTCAAAACCTTTGGGTTTCAAATCCTCTAATAGTATATAAGGTTGATCGGTGGCGAGTAAGTAGGATTTGGCACCAAATCTAACTTCCACACCAACATCTTTATACATTTGTTCTAATTCTGGCACTATATCACGATACATCGTAGCTTCGACATCGAAAATATTATTAGTTTTCATCATTTGTCGAAAGATTTCACTATCATGAGCTGTCTTTAACATTAGAGTAACAGTTCTTGAAGAGCCATCTAAAAAGAAATCCATTAAAAATTATCATCATCAAATTCAAAGATAATTTTCTTCTTCTTATTTAAATACTACTTACCCTTTAATTCAATTTCAGCCTCTATACGCAGCATAATAGTGGCATAATTTTCACCAGCACTCAAAGCTCTTTTAACTTTAAAATCTTTTGTTTGATGAAATTGAGGTTCAATTTCTTTAAAAACCTTTTCGAATAGGGAAACCTTAATCCATGTTGGTATATCGTTACCATTAGCTGTGTTTCCCTGATCATTAACCATATTTGTGCTAATAATATAATTCCAAATAAAATTAATTATTAATTTAAACAATCACAGTAAAAACTGAAAAACTTGATCTAACAGAATCAAAATAGAATTTAATGTTCTCACACTTGATGAACAAATTTAACTAACTAAAATTATTCTCTGTTTAGAATACTTATATAGGTTTTATTTTGTTTTTTACAATAAATTATGGGCGCTTTTAAAACTGAGAACCAATTTGATAAAAAGCTTTTTTTGGGGGGGAGCCACAGAAACATACCTACATATGTAAATAAATAGATAGTTAATATGCTTTACTTAGAATCGATTCGAATCTAAAGATTAGACTAAATAATATATGTTCACATTATTATTTTTCGTAGGTTCCCTTACATTTCTACGATATATTCCAAACCTTTTATTTTAACATTTTGATTGACTTTTTATAGAACCAAGTCTAAAAAATCCATTTATATTAGAAACTAAAAGATCTGTGATCGCTTTGATTTCCTACAAAATACTTTTTTTAAGTCAAAATAACATTTATTTCCTATTTAAAATCGATTTTTTGAGTGAAAACATAAAAGTCCATTTATCTTGGAAACTAGCAGAGATAAAGCCAAAATAAAGATAATCTGTGATCACTTTGATTTCCTACTTAAAATCGATTTTTTGAGAGAAAACATAAAAGTCCATTTATCTTGGAAACAAGCAGAGATAGAGCCAAAATAAAGATAATCTGTGATCACTCTGATTTCCAACCAAAAATCGATTTTTTGAGAGAAAATATAAAAGTCCATTTATCTTGGAAACTAGCAGAGATAGAGCCAAAATAAAGATAATCTGTAATCACTTTGATTTCCTACTTAAAATCGATTTTTTGAGAGAAAACATAAAAGTCCATTTATCTTGGGAAATAGCAGAGATAGGGCCAAAATAAAGATAATCTGTGATCACTTTGATTTCCTACTTGAAATCGATTTTTTGAGTGAAAACATAAAAGTCCATTTATCTTGGAAACTAGCAGAGATAGAGCCAAAATAAAGATAATATGTGATCACTTTGATTTCCTACTTAAAATCGATTTTTAGAGTGAAAACATAAAAGTCCATTTATCTTGGAAACTAGCAGAGATAGAGCCAAAATAAAGATAATCTGTGATCACTTTGGTTTTCTACTTAAAATCGATTTTTCGAGTGAAAAGTCTATTTATCTTTGAAACTATCAGAGATGCAGCCAAAATAAAGATAATTTGTGATCACTCTGATTTCCTATTTAAAATCTATTTTTTGAGTGAAAACATAAAAGTCCATTTATCTTGGAAACTAGCAGAGATAGAGCCAAAATAAGGATATTCTGTGATCACTTTGATTTCCTACTTAAAATCTATTTTTTAATGAAAACATAAAAGTCCATTTATCTTGGAAACTAGCAGAGATAGAGCCAAAATAAAGATAATCTGAGATCACTTTGATTTTTTAACAACAATCGACTTTTTGAGAAAAAACATAAAAGTCCATTTATCTTGGAAACTAGCAGAGATAGAGCTAATATAAAGATAATGTGTGATCACTTTGATTTCTTACTTAAAATCGACTTTTTGAGAGAAAACATAAAAGTCCATTTATCTTGGAAACTAGCCGAGATAGAGCTAGAATAAATATAATCTGTGATCACTTTGATTTCCCACCAAAAATCGATTTTTTGAGAGAAAACATAACAGTTCATTTATCTTGGAAACTAGCAGAGAAAAAGCCAAAATAAGGATAATTTGTGATCACTTTGATTTCGTACTTAAAATCGATTTTGTGAGTGAAAACATAAATGTCCATTTATCTTGGAAACTAGCAGAGATAGATCTAAAATAAAGATAATTTGTGATCACTCTGATTTCCTACTTAAAATCTATCTTTTGAGTGAAAACATAAAAGTCTATTTATCTTGGAAACTAGCAGAGATAGGGCCAAAATAAAGATAATCTGTGATCACTTTGATTTCCCAACAAAAATCGATTTTTTGAGAGAAAACAAAAGATAAATGGACTAAAACAATAGATAAATGGACTATCTTGGAAACTAGCAGATAATCTGTGATCACTTTGATTTAATACTTAAAATCGATTTTTCGAGTGAAAACATAAAAGTCTATTTATCTTGGAAACTAGCAGAGATAGAGCCAAAACAAAGATAATCTGCGATCACGTTGATTTCCTACTTAAAACCGATTTTTTTAATTTAAAAAATAAAAGTCCATTAATTTATTTAAAACTAGCAGAGATATAGCCAAAATTTTTTTATATAAAACTATTTTATTTCTAATTTCATTGCGATGATTGTATATTTAGGCTAATTTTCTAAAGGGGGACTTTCTATGGGAGTCTGTATCACTTAGGCTTGCATAAAATTTTGATTTAACGATTTTTCTAAAGATACTAAAGTATCAAATATCAGACTATATGCTAGACTAAGGGTTCCAAATGTATTTTAATTCGCGAATAGCACATATACAATAACATAGTAATTACATAAGTACATACATATATACAGAAGTAAATACATTCAAAAGTATTTTATGATTCTATATAGCACCACGATTATATAGCCAAGGTAAAATTAGTTCACTATGTTTACGATAACGAGCATTTGAAAACATTTGGATTTTAAATTTGATGCCAGCATCATCGTCACCAAGAAAATTGTCAAAATTTGCATTGTCATTGGGATCTAAAAGGACTGCGGCCATAACACCCACTACAGTTGATAAAGCTATAAGAACATTTAAAAATTATTATTTAAACTAAACAAGTATACAGTAACTTGTTCCGATATTAACTTACCCCATGGATGATGTTTGTGTAAACTAATGTGAATATCAGATAAAGTGGGTAACTTTTTGAAATAATTCAATAATTTAAGATTTTTCAAAAGCTCAGAGTGATAATACCTTATGAAATAATCAAAGTGTTTAATTTTCAATTCATATTTTGTAGACGATAGAAGAAAATAGTATAAATCTTGAGCAGGAGTTCCATAACGAGGTATTTGATAATCAACCAAAAAGGTTTCTTTAATTTTACCAGAGGCATCATGCTTAAACATAACATTATTGGACCAACAATCACCATGATTTAAAACATTAAATTCATTCAAATCCAACTTGGCGGTATCATAGAGTTCATCGGTTCTGCCATCTAGTTGTTCCCGCAAACGTTCATAGTATAATTCATGGCCGTCATAGGACTTTGCGCAATCTAAATGGACTTTAAACAAATTTCTAAACAAAGTTTCTGTTATATCACGTGTTTCTTCTTTGACATATCCTTCACAAATACTTCTATCATAGGGACCCTTTAAAGCGACACGATTTGCAGAAGCTGCATGCCATTGCGCCAGCTTGTTAAGCACTGAATGAGTATGTTCCATGTCTAAACCTTCCAAACGATTAACGTTTTCAAAACCTTTGGGTTTCAAATCCTCTAAAAGTATATAAGGTTGATCGGTGGAGAGTTCATAGGATTTGGCACCAAATCTCACTTCCACCCCAACATCTTTATACATTTGTTCTAATTCTGGCACTATATCACGATACATCGTAGCTTCGACATCAAATATATTATGATTTTTCATCATTTCACGAAACATTTCATTATTATTAGCTGTCTTTAACATTAGGGTGATAGATTTTGAAGAGCCATCTAAAAAAGAATAATAAACAATTGAACTTACTTTCAAGTTAATTCTTTAAAATATCTTTTTAAAAGCTTACCCTTTAATTCAATTTCAGCCTCTACACGTAGCATAATAGTGGCATAATTTTCACCAGCACTTAAAGCTCGTTTAGCTTTAAAATTCTTCGTTTGATGAAATTGAGGTTCTATTTGTTTAAAAACTGGTTCGAATAGGGAAACCTTTATCCATAATGGTATATCGTTTCCATTTACTGGCGATCCCTCATAATTAGCCATATTTATGCTAACAATATAACTGCAAAATTAATTAGTTATTACTTTAAACAATTAAAAAGCTTGATCTAACAATTTAAAGCGAATGTTCTCCCACTAAACGTAAAATTTCAACTGAGTAAAATTATTCTTTATTGTTATTATATAGAATGTTTTGTTCTTTAGCAGGTTAGCAGGGCGCTATTTAACTTAGAATGTACAATTAGTTTCGTTGATGAAAGCTTTTATATAAAAACTTAAAAAAAAGCTTTTAAATTTTGCATACATATGTACGTTTATAAATAAATAGTTTGTAAAATTTAGATTAAACAAAATTTTTTGTTTTAATTTTTTTTATTACACTTACATATGAAATGTTATTGAAATTAAATTTAAATTATTTATTGCAATCTATGAAAACTATATAATGGTCTATAGCTGTGCAAAAACGTCATGTTGGAAACCCGTTTAGAGCAGGAGTTATTAACCAAGTACATGATTTTGTTAAACATATAATTACATTAATATCGGTCAAGTGGTTTATGATTTTAAAAACCAAAGATATCGGTTGTATGTTCGATCTACAATTTAATGCTTTATTGATTAAATAAACTATGACTTGTGATTGGAATGGACCAATCCTTTTTTTGTAGTTTTTAAACCTTTATAAAAAAACAAGTAAGAATTTACAGTCGGGCATGGTCGACTAAATGATAACCAACACCAGTGTTTATGTTAACAATGTTGATTATTTGTTAATAATATTTAATTTCATTTTTACTTTAATTCGGAAATATTTTAAAAATTTGTTGATAAAGAGCAATTTCCAAAAAGAGGTGTTAAATCGGGACAGTGGGTAAATATGGTCTTATCCCTATAAATTTTGGTAAAGGAATTTATGTCTACATTAGTTATTTATGCAGAATATCATCGTGTTATTAGTGTTTATAAGTAAATTTTGACCATCAAGTCATTTACTAAAGGGGACTTTGTATGGGGGATAGGGTTAAATGAGGCCCTATCATTACGAAAATCAGCAGTATCATTAAGACTTATATATTACAAAGTTTGCCGATTTTTGAAGTGATACAAGAACATTTAACATATTTACATATATATATATGCTCAAAAGCCCTATTCGTTGGGTACAAAAGAAGAGTATGTACCAAATTTCATCCAATTATCTTGAAAATTGCGACCTGTAGAGTGCGCACAGATGGACAGACATACAGACGGACAGACAGACAGACAGACAGACAGACAGACAGACGGACGGACAAACAGACAGACAGACAGACAGACAGACAGACGGACGGACTCGACTCAGAAACTGATTCTGAGCCGATTGGTATACTTTGTAACATCCAATATTTTTGGATGTTACAAACATCAGCATAAAGGCATAACCCCATTATAGTGGTGTAGGGTATAATAAAATTAAATAAATGATTTCTGGGTACTTGAGCCAAATTTAGTTACAATTATTGTATACTTAATATGTATACAGATTTCTGCTAAATTTTTTTTTTCGCAAAGATAAATATTTTATATAATTTGAAATTCTCTTTTCATCTCGAATGTATAATTTTCGATTTACGTTATATTATGTTATTGCTTATGATTGCAGATAAAATCAACAAAAAAGTCTTCTTTCTGTTTTTGTCAAAAAGTTAATGAAAAACATGAGCATTAAAGGTAAAAGCTTGATATAAGCTTTTACCATGTACACAAATTATGAAATACTTTATCAAAATCTAACTATATGTTCAAGATAGAGATAGAATATCTATCAACTTTTAAAAAATATCACTCAAAGAAAACGAAGTAATTAAATAAGTACAATCCAAAAAATGACCTTCCCATATAAAGACGCCTAAAAGGAGTATGATTATATACAAAGGTATTTACTGATTTTGTTTAGATCTCCTGAGAGAAAAATATGAGATATGTATGTTCCATTAATGTGCCATCAACCACTGATGAATTATGTATATGGTCGTGAAGTCAGTCATGTGTACGATTTTGACATTTTGTAAATTTTACACATTTTTAAAAAAATTTTGCAAACCTGATGAAAATTGAAGTAAATATACATATGTTGGGGTTTGTTAGGATGATATTTCAATATTAAACTGTTCCCCCATTTTTCTTTTCAATTTTGTGAAAAATCAAGTCTTTTTATACCTTCCACTACCACCAGTGGTGATATATCACCACCTCTACAGAGGTTATATAAGTTCGCCATTCCGTGTCTAACACCAAGAAATATACATCTGAGACCCGAAAAAGTAATATATGTATATTCCTGATAGCAATGTCCGTCTGTCTGCCTAAAATACGCTCACGTTTTGTGTAAACATTATATGTATATGTGTATACATATGTATGTATGTACATATATATATATATGTAAATGACTCTACCAATTTTTTCCGGATCTGTCCATAATTGGTCATATCTGTAATATAAGATCCACTAAGGAAAATCGTATATTTCATTGATAAATAAAGATATCGGAATAAAATTCTGGATAAATAATTTTTTTATATATATAAATCACTCCGAATTTGTTTTCTGAATAGGTAATGATAAAATCGCGAAATATTTTATTTTATAAAATTAAACTTTTTTAAACATGCAATGGTGAAGGGTATATAAGATTCGGCTAAGGCGAATATAGAACTGTTACTTGTTTAAAAGTTTAAGGTCCCTTTAAAGAACGTACGATATATTGATATTTATATTAATATCAATGGATTTGGCCTTCGGTATGTTAGTGGTTAGTGTTCTAGTCTGGAAGACCGGTGGTGGTGGGTTCGATTCCAAACTGAGGCACTGGTCATGCATTTCTTCGGATTTGATGTATGTATACATCCTCCTGTCAAACAAAGTAAGTAACTAACTAACTAACTAACTACCGAACTAACGAGGCCTCCGGGGAGTGGAGGGGGGGTAGGGGAGGGGCGAGGCCCACCGGAGGCAGGGGGAAGGAGCGCACAACAGGCCGAGAGAGGCGAGGGGAGGGCGGCGGAGGGGAGGAGAACAGCCGCCGGGCAAAACGAACGAACGAACGAACGAACGAACGAACGAACGAACGAACGAACGAACGAAGAACGAACGAACGAACGAACGAACGAACGAACGAACGAACGAACGAACGAACGAAACGAAACGAACGAACGAACGAACGAACGAACGAACGAACGAACGAACGAACGAACGAACAACGAACGAACGAACGAACGAACGAACGAACGAACGAACGAACGAAACGAACGAACGAACGAACGAACGAACGAACGAACGAACGAACGAACGAACGAACGAACGAACGAACGAACGAACGAACGAACGAACGAACGAACGAACGAACGAAACGAACGAACGAACGAACGAACGAACGAACGAACGAACGAACGAACGAACGAACGAACGAACGAACGAACGAACAACGAACGAACGAACGAACGAACGAACGAACGAACGAACGAACGAACGAACGAACGAACGAACGAACGAACGAACGAACGAACGAACGAACGAACGAACGAACGAACGACGAACGAACGAACGAACGAACGAACGAACGAACGAACGAACGAACGAACGAACGAACGAACGAACGAACGAACGAACGAACGAAAACGAACGAACGAACGAACGAACGAAAACGAACGAAAACGAACGAACGAACGAACGAACGAACGAACGAACGAACGAACGAACGAACGAACGAACGAAACGAACGAACGAACGAACGAACGAACGAACGAACGAACGAACGAACGAACGAACGAACGAACGAACGAACGAACGAACGAACGAACGAACGAACGAACGAACGAACGAACGAACGAACGAACGAACGAACGAACGAACGAACGAACGAACGAACGAAACGAACGAACGAACGAACGGAACGAACGAAACGAACGAACGAAAAACGAACGAACTGAACGAACGAACGAACGAACGAACGAAGAACGAAGAACGAACGAACGAACGAACGAACAACTAACGATACAACGAACTAACGAAGAAGAAAAAAGAACGAAACGAAACGAACGGACGAATCGAACGAAACGAACGAGAAACGAACGAACGAACGAACGAACGAAAGAAAGTAACGAACGAAGAACGACAACGAACGAACGAACGAAAGAACAAAACGAAAAACGAGAACGAATAGAACTAACTAACTAACTAACTAACTAACTAACTAACTAACTAACTAACTAACTAACTAACTAACTAATCATAACTAACTAACTAACCTAACTAACTAACAACTCACCAATCAACTAACTTACTAATCCACTAACAAACTAATTAACTAATATCAAAATGGAGCTGAGAATCTCTACTTCAATACCAATATTAGAATCAGAAAATAATTCTGAGTCGATCGATATTTCCGTACATTACAAACATTAGCAAAAACGCAAAATACCCTTCTCACTATAATCAATATTCCCTCATCTTATTGGCGGTGTCTATAAAAAGATCACAATTATTAAATTAACAATCTATGTATTAAATACAATGAGTTTTCTTTATTAAATAATAACAATTTCCATAATATTCTATTCAATTAGATTTTTATATTAAAAGTTTAATTGAAAACTGAATTTGAAAAAAATTTACATATTTAGCTATTTTATGAATGAAACTACTCATCTACAAAACCAAAGCTTCCAATAGTTAGAAACAAAATGATTAAGCTATTGCGCTTAATGAGGAAACAAATACATATTTTATTTAAATACTTATCGAATTAGAGAGATGTCCAAATACATATAGTATTTTAAAATATACATATATGTATATAAATTGCATAATATTAAAATTCGACTACTTGAATTGTGTAGAACCTAAAACGTGCAAAAATTATAAATTTTATAATACTAATCAAATTGTGTACACCATGTTTCATAATGGAACCTAGTCACACTAATACCGCTGTATTGAAAATTAATCTGACGTCGATCGATGATCTTAATATCGATATTATAATGCAATTATTAAGATAACTTCTTAAAGAATAGCTCAAATCGTTTCATGATTTCAAATCATTTCACGGCTTCACACAGCCTCCATATAAAGATTATCATGGAATTAAACACAATTGATTGATTTTCTTATATTTGATCATTTTACCTATAATATTTGAGAATATGTTTTTCTATCTTTTGAAGCTTACTTAATAGACTTTAGCTTTATAATGTACAGACTTTATTACTTTACATACATATGCAGGATATGTCTGGTCTCATACAAATTGTAATAATATAACAATTCTTAACTAAACAATTTTCTTATTTACATTTAAATCTAAGGTTCTAAAACACCTCTACAGTTAAACCAAGGTAAAACCACTTGCAAATGCTTAGCAACAAGTTCATTGGAATACATAAATTCTTTAAATTTATCCGCTTCCTGACTATCACCAACTAGATTATCAACTGAAGCTTTATCGGAGGGATCACATAAAACGGCAGGCATGGTAACAATAGCAGAAAATAAACCTATTACCATATAGAAAATAAATGATTAATTTTGAACCCAATAGAACAGAAATACTACTTATACATACCCCATTTACCATGTTTTATAATACTCATGTATATATCCTTTAGTTTTGGTAAAGATTTTTCGTATTTCAAAAGTTTTAAATGATCTATTAAATGATCATAATAGTATTTAATCATATAATCAAATTTATTAATTTTTATAACCAACTGAGCTGATGTTATAATGAAATAAAGCAGATCTTGTGCTGGAGAACCATAACTGGGTACTTGTAAGTCTACGAAATAAGTTTCTTGCAGTTTTCCTTCGTTGTCATATTGAAACATTATATTGTTGGACCAACAATCACCATGATTTAAAACATTAAATTCTTGTTCATCTCTGGCACATTCCATGTAAAATAATTCAGTTAAATTTTCTTTTAAATCTTCCAATTGCTGTAGGTATATGACAAGATTTGGTGACTTTTTTATGGCATTAAGTAAATGTTTTAAAGAACTGTCGAGCATAGTTTTGAACACATCTTTGCCATTTTCTATAAACATACCCTTCGAATATTTGTATTCGTAGGCGCCTTTATTGTTAATTCTTACTGCTGAAGCTGCATGCCACTGAGCCATCTTTTTTAAAACTGCTTTACAGTGATCCATATCTAAACCCTCTTGTCTAGGGGCATTTTTAAAACCTCTCTTTGTTAGATCTTCCAGCAGTATATAATCCTGTTGAGTGGGCAATTTAAAGGCTCTGGCGCCAAATTTCACTTTCAAACCAATATTGGCATACATTTGCTCAAATTCTGGCACAACTTCTTGATACATACCCATTTCGGTGTTGAACATATCCCATTTGGTCATTTCTTTTTGAAAAAATTCACTATCGTGAGCCACTTTTAGCATAAAGCTTTCTTTATGGGTGTCACCATTATTAAGTAAAACATCTATTTCTACTTTTATCATAACTGTAGCGTAATTTTCTCCCGGCACTAAAGCAAGGAAAGCCTTAAAATGGAGTATTTTTTTAAAATCTCCCAAAGTTTCGTGCAAAGCATTTTCAAAGAGATTTGTTTTAATCCATTTCGGTATATTATCTGTATTTGTAGACATAGTAGGTGATAATTTTTATTGATGTGTTCTATTTGAAATTCTATTTACTACTGACATGAAATAAATTGTTTTATTAATACTAGTAATATAAAGCTCTTGAATTCTATTAATTTTGCGTTTTAAATTAGGTAATAACAATATGAGTGCTATTTGTTTGTTTTATAAATAATACTAGCTATACCCAGTGTGCTTTGCTACCCTAAATGCAGTATAAATAAAAACCCACTTAACGATTTTGAAGATTCTAACTGCAATAGTTCTCTGGATTTACAATATGTTACATATTAGAGATGCCAAGCAAATTATTGCAAGTTCGCCAATTTCTATATATCTTTAAAAAATTTGAATAATCTAACAGTTTTCAAGATATGCGAAATTTTGTATTTAATTCATAACCCATTTAACGATTTTGAAGATTCTAACTACAATATCTTTCCAGATTTTCAATATGTTACATATGAGAGCTGCCAAGCAAATTATTGCAAGTTCGCCAATTTCTATATATCTTTAAAAAATTTGAATAATCTAACAGTTTTCAAGATATGCGAAATTTTGTATTTAATTCATATATGTGGTGCCAAGCCCCATTGAAAGTCCGCCCGTTATTCTCTAAATGTTCGGATTAATGTCAAAATTCTTCAAGTAAAATTTGAAGATTCTAGCTCTAATAGTTTCTCAGATATACGAATTTTTCTATTTTATTCATATGGGGGCACCAAGCCCCCCAGATGAAATTCCGCTCTTGTTCCTCTAAAATGTTCAGATGAATATTAAAGTTCTTCGTGCAAAATTTTAAGATTCTAACTTTAATAGTTTCCAAAATAAAAGATTTTTTGTATTTAATTTATATGGGAGGTGCCACGCCCCCTAATGCTAGTCCGCCCACTTTTTGTCCTCGCCCACTTGAAATTTCAAAATAAAAAGTAGCTGTGAAAAATTCAAGAAAATCGGATCAGCCGTTTAGTAGTCTGTAACGTTCAAACATACAAACAAACACACATTCATTTTTATATATATATAGATAGATAGATAATAGTTTTTGATACCCAACAAAAGTTTTGCACTAAATTATCTTCCTAAATAGTTTATTTGATAACGAACAGTCATTACCCTCTCTATCACTTTTAAATCTATGTATTATACTATTAAACATGAAAAGAGCTATTTTGACAAAAATTTGGATTCAAATAAATTTTCTAATCGGTGATATTTTTGGAATTGTTCGACTGCGTACTTCCTAATTATCAAAATTCCTTTTTTGATAAATCTTTTTTAATAAAATCACATGATATAACAAAATAAATACAAACATACATATGTATATTTTGAAAAGGATAATGTACTCCTTTTTGTGAGTCGTTGGTTTATTTTGTAGAATTATTTTTTGCTGGGATACTGAAACATTGTAATCTCTACTAATATAACATTTGTTTTTGTAAATTTCCGTTAATAATGTAAATTTATTTTTTTACATTTGTTTAAAAAATTGTAAAAAGTTCTAATATTTACAGTTGATAGTAATATATAGAAGAAATTGAACGGGTACATTCTTATCTAAAAACGCTAAATTTCAAATAATTTAAAAATATATTTTGCTAATTTGCAGTTTGTAAATAAGCATAGCTGTGAAAAAAAAACCTATTAAAAGCAACAACAGACAGTTATAGATAGATTTTAGACAAATTTATAGACCCGAAAAGAACACACACACATTAGTGTTGTTGTTATTAGACTCCCTTTACCCAATACTATTACTCTAAATCTCTAGAAATATTTTAGATTTTATTATTAGACTTTTATAAATATAAAGTTAATTTAAACAAGTTCGAGTTCTATATTCGGTTCCGAATCTTATATACCCTTCGCCACGATGTGTTAAAAAAAACAGTCAGAACGAATTTTATTACAAAAAATCTAAAAATACGAGTTGTAAAAGAAAAATTACTAGAATGTCCCCTTTTATATGGTCTCACTTACTCCGGGCTCTATATGCTTAATTTCATGTTTCTATGTACAATATTATAGAAAATTCAAAAAGTACCTTTTGAAGAACAAAAAAGTACCAAAAAGTCCCATTTTAAAGGTTCTAATTTACTCCGGACTCTACATACTTAATTACATGTTTCTAGGTTCAATATTATTTTGAAGAATGAAAAAGTACCAAAAAGTCCCCTTTTCTCCGAGTTTTCTGAGTTCTCCGGAGTCCACATACTTAATTACATGTTTCTAGGTTCAATATTATAAAAAATTCAAATAGTACCTTTTGAAGAACGAAAAATTACCAAAAAGTCCCATTTTATAGGTTCTCATACGGGCTCTACATTCGGATCTCCCAGATATCAAAACTGGTTTCAACATACACACAGACAGACAGATAGACGGGCAGAAAAACATGGTTAAATCGACTCTACTATCTGTAAGGATCCGGAATATATTTACTTATAGGGCCGTAAAATTATTTTATAGAAATTACAAATGAAATGACACGAAGGTGAAGGGTATAAAAATCATATTGTCGTGAACATTATTTTTTGTTATAAAACGATTATAGTAGAACCGCTTTTTAAAGGAACCGTTTCTAGTGGAATCTGTTGCCGAATTGATAAAGTGAGAGCCTGTGTTTAAATTTATATGGGAGATGCAAATGCTCCAAATGTCTCATTTGAGATTTCTTGTATTTAATTCATATGGGAGGTACCATATCCCCTACAAAACGTACAACATATGAATATTCTAGTTCCTATATTTTCCCAGATGTAAAAATTTAATTCATATGGGTGGTACCATGCCCCTATTGCTAGTCGGGTTATTTTTCCGCAATTTGTTCACATGGTTTTCAGTGTTGCTCGTGCAAAATTTTAGGATTCTAGCTATAATAGTGTGCCCGATATACGATTTTTTATTATTTTTGGGAGGGACCATGCCCCCGCGCATTCTAGCTCCGATAGTTTCCCTGATATACGAATTTTTGTATTTAATTCATATGGTCAGTACCACGCCCACTTTTTATAGTCCGCCCGTATTTGTCTTAAATATTCATATTGATGTAAAAGTGGCTCCGACAAAATTTGGACACTCCAAATTTAAGATATAAGAATTATAGTATTATGGGGGATGACGCGCACACTATTTTTTATCCGCCCATTTCTGCACAAAATGTTCATATTGACACTAAAGTTTATCTTACAAAATTTGGGAACTGTAGCTGTTATAGTTTTCCAAATTTACGTCATTTGGTATTGGCAATATAGGCGTGGGATGTGCCACACCCACTATTTCTAGTTCTCCCACAAGTTCTAGCACACCCACTAGTACATATGTACATACAAACAAACCCACATTAAAATTATATATATAGATATGACGGACATTGGATCTTAAGATACCCTACGTCCATTTAGAAAATTACTTTAATGCTCATATTCATTGGAACCTCCCATATGAATTAAATATAGAAATTCGTGTATCTGAGAAACTAATAAAGCTAAAATCCCTAAATTTTGCACAAACACTCTGACATCAATGTGAACATAGCATGAATTTAATACTAAAATTGGCGTCATGAAATAACTCCCCACGAAATAACTCCCCAAAACAAAAATGAAATAACTTCCTAAAAATTTGTTCAGAAGCAAAAACAACGAAATTTGGGGATTTAATTCGTTTTTTGGGGTATTATTTCACATTTAAAATGAGGAGTTATTTCATTATGAAATAATTCCTCAAAATTCAAAAATGAAATAAATCCCTAAAAATATTTTTGGGGAGTTATTTCATTACCTTACTTTTATCACACGAAATAAAAAATATATGTCTGATAACCGGCCTTCGGCGGCGCAAAGGTTTTATCCTTTGGGTACACTGGACAACGCCTTCGCTAAGAATACACCCTCCTTGTATCAAGAGTGTTCGGCTTTACGCCGGCTATTTCGGAAATCTTTACTAAGCGAAGCCGGTGTTGGTCATATTATAGAGTGGTAAATCATTGCGTCCGACCGTAGGCCGGCTATTTAGGAAATATTTACTAAGCGAAGCCGTTGTTGGACATACCATAGAGTAAAAAGTCCATGCGCCCGGCCGCAGGCCGTCTATTTAGGAAATCTTTATTAAGCGATTAAACTGAAATGCATTAAACTTTGAAGCCCCACTCGAAAGTATGAGCGACCTACTTTTTTTAGAAATGTCACTAAAACCGACTTGTTCCATAATTTGTTATTTTTAAATGGGAACTTATTTCATTTTAAAATTAGGGATTTGTTTCATATGATATAAATCCCCAAAAATGGGGTGTTATTTCATTTTAATTTAGGAAGTTATTTCATTTCGTTGGGGCTTTTTTTCATTTTTAAATTGGGGAATTATTTCATAATGAAATAAGTTCCCAAATTTGAGGACTTATTTCATTTTTGTTTTGGGGAGTTATTTCATGACGCCACTAAAATTCGTATTTATGGAAATCTATTAGAGAATTTTCCAAATTTGCATGAAGAACTCTGACATTTATGTGAACCTTCGGACAAAATGGGGGACTTTTATTGAAGGTCCCCCATTTTGCATATGAGGGCTTGCACCTCTAATATGAATTAATCGGGATAAGTGAATTTTGGGGGATAGGGTCAAATGAGGCCCGATCATTACGAAAATCAGCAGTATCATTAAGACTTATATAAAACTACGTTTCTATTTTTGGAGTGATACAAAAACATTTAACATATTTATGAGCTCAAAAACCCTATTCGGGCGGTACGGTTGTATGGGGGCTATACGAAATTATTTCAACCATTTTCAATAGGATTCGTCCTTGGGTCAAAAGAAGAGTATGTGTCAAAATTTAATCTAATTATATTGAAAATTGCGTAAAGTGCGCACAAGGTTTACATGGACACACAGACGGACATAGCTCAGAAAGTGATTCTGAGCCGATTGGTATACTTTAAGATGGATGTAGGACCAATATTTTTGGGTGTTACAAACATCAGCACAAACGCATAATACCCTCCACACTATAGTGGTGTAGGGTATAAAAACAGCTTATAAGTGCAGAGTATTAAATATTCGGCATTGCTGAACATGCTTTAGTTAAGGTTCCTACTATGAGAATGAAACTAATTTAACTTTTAAACTCTTGAATATAATTAAATTTAGATACTTATAAGTACATATCATATACTATCTTTTATTAAAAACAAGCTTTTCATAACTAAAACAATTATAGTAAAACATTTATCGCAGAATAAAAGCAAACAAAGCATCATTACTCGTACGTAGGTAAAACTCATTGAAATTCTATTAAATAAGTTGTTAGTTGCAAATATCTCAAAAATGTAAAACATTTTAAATTCAGTTGTTGCTTAAAAGCTTAACTGAAAACACACACGTTATATATTAAGATACAATCGCGTTTAACAGCCAATAAATAAAAAAATTTAACAAAAACACACAATGGCTAATACAGACATAGTACCCGCTTGGATTGAGGCTAAATTATTCGAAAAAGTTTTACGCGAAACTGTTAAAGATTTTCAAGAAATAAAAGAGTTTAAAGTTTTTCCCGCTTTAGCTCCAGGTGAAAACTATGCCACTGTCATGCTAAAAGTACAAGCCGATGTTCTGCTTACAACTGGTTCAGTAAAACGACAAACATTCATGCTAAAAGTGGCCCATGACAGTGAACTGTATCGTAATGAAATGTCTAAATGGGGTATGTTCGTCACAGAGTCTGGCATGTATCGTGATATTAAACCAGAATTTGAAAGACTTTATGCAGATGCTGGTCTTGATGTACAATTTGGTGCTAAGGGCTATGAATTGTCAGTTGACAAGGAATATATTTTATTGGAAGATCTTTCGCAGAGAGGTTTTAAAAATGCCAAAAGACAAGATTGTCTAGATCTGGAACATTGTAAGGCAGTGTTAAAGAAAATAGCTCAATTTCATGCAGCCTCTGCTGTAAGAGTAGAACAAAAAGGTATGTTTGAGAAAACCTATCTACATGGATTTTTAAACGAAGATAGTAAAAATTTCTGTAAAATCATATTCGATACCTCCATACCACATCTTATGAAAACTATAGTAAAATTAGAAAACCATCACGATTACTATGAACAAATTAAAAGTTTTGTAATTAATATAACCGACACAATGTTTGAAAACAATTCATTAGATGATAATGAATTTAATGTTTTAAATCATGGTGATTGTTGGGCCAACAATATAATGTTTCAATATGATAATGAGGGTAACTTAAAGGAAACCTATTTAGTGGACTTACAAATGCCACGCTATGGCTCTCCCGCTCAAGATCTATTATATTTTATTATATCATCTGCTCATATAGATATAAAAACTCAACAATTTGATTACATGATAAAGTACTATTATGACAATTTAATTGAACATTTACAATTATTAAAATATACAAAACCTCTGCCTAAATTACGTGATATACATACTGCTTTAATTAAACATGGTATATGGGGTATGTAAATAATCGCACTGAATAATTATAAATTTATATAATATCTAATTAATTCTTCTTAGGTTTTTTAACCGTTATCACCATTATGGGTGCGGTGTTATGTGATCCTACCAGTACAGCAAATATTGATAATTTTGTTGGTTCTTCTGAGGAGGGTGATACATTTAAGGAAATGTTATATTCAAATGAACGTTATGTCCAACATCTGAAAGTTGTCTTACCATGGTTGTGCTATCGAGGAGCCTTTGAAAATGAATAAAAATTAATTTGTTTTAAACAAAAAAATGTATTTAAAGAAAACGATGTTATAATACAGAAAGTGTTTTATTAAGATTTTTAAAGGAAAAAACAAATTGGAGGTATTCTTTATTTAAAAATTTACGATTAAAAGGCCGTAACGGTACGAGGGTTTTTAGTTGATATGGGGCTAGATGTAATAATGGAACGATTTCAATCCATATCAATAGTATTACGCATGCCAAATTTCAAAAATTATCTTTAAAACTCCGATCTGTACTTTCCTTAAAGTTACACCAATCGGAATCATAATCACTTTCCTAGGAAATTTATCTACATACATATGTATGTACATCTGTCCCTATGTTGTGTTCTTTCGGTGCCCCGTGGATCATTGTTTTGTGTTAATAATTGCACAGATAGATAGATAGATAGATAGATAGATAGATAGATAGATAGATAGATAGATAGATAGATAGCTAGTAGATAGATAGATAGATAGATAGATAGATAGATAGCTAGAGATAGATAGATAGATAGATAGATAGATAGATAGATAGATAGATAGATAGATAGATAGATAGATAGAAGATAGATAGATAGATAGAATAGATAGATAGATAGATAGATAGATAGATAGATAGATAGATAGATAGATAGATAGATAGATAGATAGATAGATAGATAGATAGATAGATAGATAGATAGATAGATAGATAGATAGATAGATAGATAGATAGATAGATAGATAGATAGATAGATAGATAGATAGATAGATAGATAGATAGATAGTTAGATAGATAGATAGATAGATAGATAGATAGATAGATAGATAGATAGATAGATAGATAGATAGATAGATAGATAGATAGATAGATAGATAGATAGATAGATAGATAGATAGATAGATAGATAGATAGATAGATAGATAGATAGATAGATAGATAGATAGATAGATAGATAGATAGATAGATAGATAGATAGATAGATAGATAGATAGATAAGATAGATAGATAGATAGATAGATAGATAGATAGATAGATAGATAGATAGATAGATAGATAGATAGATAGATAGATAGATAGATAGATAGATAGATAGATAGATAGATAGATAGATAGATAGATAGATAGATAGATAGATAGATAGATAGATAGATAGATAGATAGATAGATAGATAGATAGATAGATAGATAGATAGATAGATAGATAGATAGATAGATAGATAGATAGATAGATAGATAGATAGATAGATAGATAGATAGATAGATAGATAGATAGATAGATAGATAGATAGATAGATAGATAGATAGATAGATAGATAGATAGATAGATAGATAGATAGATAGATAGATAGATAGATAGATAGATAGATAGATAGATAGATAGATAGATAGATAGATAGATAGATAGATAGATAGATAGATAGATAGATAGATAGATAGATAGATAGATAGATAGATAGATAGATAGATAGATAGATAGATAGATAGATAGATAGATAGATAGATAGATAGATAGATAGATAGATAGATAGATAGATAGATAGATAGATAGATAGATAGATAGATAGATAGATAGATAGATAGATAGATAGATAGATAGATAGATAGATAGAATAGATAGATAGATAGATAGATAGATAGATAGATAGATAGATAGATAGATAGATAGATAGATAGATAGATAGATAGATAGATAGATAGATAGATAGATAGATAGATAGATAGATAGATAGATAGATAGATAGATAGATAGATAGATAGATAGATAGATAGATAGATAGATAGATAGATAGATAGATAGATAGATAGATAGATAGATAGATAGATAGATAGATAGATAGATAGATAGATAGATAGATAGATAGATAGATAGATAGATAGATAGATAGATAGATAGATAGATAGATAGATAGATAGATAGATAGATAGATAGATAGATAGATAGATAGATAGATAGATAGATAGATAGATAGATAGATAGATAGATAGATAGATAGATAGATAGATAGATAGATAGATAGATAGATAGATAGATAGATAGATAGATAGATAGATAGATAGATAGATAGATAGATAGATAGATAGATAGATAGATAGATAGATAGATAGATAGATAGATAGATAGATAGATAGATAGATAGATAGATAGATAGATAGATAGATAGATAGATAGATAGATAGATAGATAGATAGATAGATAGATAGATAGATAGATAGATAGATAGATAGATAGATAGATAGATAGATAGATAGATAGATAGATAGATAGATAGATAGATAGATAGATAGATAGATAGATAGATAGATAGATAGATAGATAGATAGATAGATAGATAGATAGATAGATAGATAGATAGATAGATAGATAGATAGATAGATAGATAGATAGATAGATAGATAGATAGATAGATAGATAGATAGATAGATAGATAGATAGATAGATAGATAGATAGATAGATAGATAGATAGATAGATAGATAGATAGATAGATAGATAGATAGATAGATAGATAGATAGATAGATAGATAGATAGATAGATATTATTATTAACATTTAAAATATATTTTTATAGCTACAATCAAAATATGAAAGGTGTCATGGTTTCGTCATCGAAATAATAACTGTAGATCCACAACATATTATAAGATAATGGAAATGACATTTCTATCATTCAAAAATAATTTTGCTTAGTCAAGAACAAAATCAAATATAATATTTCTTTAAATTTGTACATCATTCTTATAATCATAAACATTGTTGAAAAGATTATATAAAATGACAAGCAATTTTCCAATAAGATATTTACGCTGAAGTTTAAAGAAATTAAATTAGAGAGCAAATTATAACACTCATTAAATTTAATTATTTTTATACCACTCACCACTATCAGTGGTAATAAATTTTGTCATTCCTTGTGTTCCAGGTCCTTATGAAATTCTGTGTCGTTAATAGATTTGTTTTGAAATCTAATAAGGATCAATATTTTTATAAGTTACAACAAAAATAAAAAAGTCCGTATACATACATATCTTTTGATTATAGGTATAAAAGTATGATGGGTTTTACTATCGATATTTCGTTGCGTTGCACACATTCAAGATTCTCTCATATATTTCTCTTGTACATATAATTTTACTCTTAAATTTTAACTGCGAATATATTCGAACTTATGTGTGAATGTAGCTTGCTAGTGAAAAGGGAATCCCCACAAAATGCCTATGAATAATTTGGTGATTTTTTTTTTTAATTTTGCCAAAATATTATTCCATAAGTGTAGTTGTAATAAGTTTTTTAACAAGAATATGTTTTTATGGAGAAATAACTTATGTGTTTAAGATATTAAAGTGCAAGAAAATTTGTTCTGTAGTCACGATATTTGAATTCATTAAAACAATGTGCACTGCAACTTTTTTTCATAAAAGTTAATTTTATTTTATTTACAAGGTTATGACGTTGAAAATAAGTGAATTTACTTTGAATATCAATTTAAGATATTTTGCATAGTCATTCATTAGCCGGTTTCAGAGAACAATTTGCATAAACATATACAATGATTATGAAAGGTATAACGATTTGTTCATTCCGTTTGCAACACATCGAAATGTTGATATTAGAGCTATATGTGTGCATGTATGTATGTATATTACAGAGTCCCGATGAACAGCCTTTTTAGGAATCTCATATAGGAATACATCGCAATCGATTCTTATTATCTGTCTACTTTTTTAAGTTTAGTTCTGATTTGCCTATCAATTATAAGGTTCATTTGAATCAGAGAAATGATCTGCTATAATAACGCAATTAAAAGAGCAATATTAAAGCATTATAAATGTTAACTGTTGGATTATATTTTATAAATATTTATTGGTACTAAAAATTTGTAAATATTTTTATTTAATTAAAAAAAGCAATAAACACAGTTCAAAAATTTAATTATTTAACAAGAAAATACTATAATTTTATAACTACGTAAGTACTCATCTCATTTCTTATCTATTTGAAAAACTTATTGCAATTAATTATAACTAACCGTAGAAAACAATTAATAACTTTTTAAAACAAAAGTTTTAATTACCACTAACAATCTAGAAGACCTTTATATAATAGCCAAGGAAATATAGCTTCCATATGTTTACGATAACGGGGATTCGAATACATTTGTTTCTTAAAATTAACGCCTTCCTCTGAGTCATTTATAAAATTATCTAAACTGGCATTATCGGTAGGATCACAGAGAACGGCAGCCATAACATTAGTAGTTGTCATATAACCTATAGAACGAAATAACTGAAAATTTTAACTAATTTTGAAATGAAAAATTTCTTAAAAAACTTACCGAATATTCCATATTTTAAAATCATTTGATGCATTTCCTTTAAACTAGGTATGGCTTTACTATAGTTGAGCACTTTTAAACTTTCAACTAAATTATCATGATAGAATTTAATAAAATAATCAAATTCTTTTAATTTAATTTCCAATTTTGTGGATGATAAGAGAAAATACATAAGATCCTGGGCTGGGGTGGCATAACGTGGCATTTGAAAATCAATTAGATAAGTCTCTGCTACATTTCCTTGATCATCATATTTAAACATGATATTGTTTGACCAACAGTCACCATGATTTAAAACATTAAACTCATTTGGATCGGCGTCTACATGCTTAAAGATTTCATCAGTTATTTGATTTTGCAATTTTACAACTTTCTCATAATACAATTCCGAGTTGTTGTACTCTTTAACACATTCCAAAAGTGTTTTTGTACTACCATCGAACATGGCTTTTATTAGATCATAACCTTCTGGTTTTATATAAGCTGTACAATATTCTCTAGGATAGGCTCCTTTCTGGGTAACCCTCACTGCTGAGGCCGCATGCCATTGTGCTAATTTTTTCAATACACTTTTAGTATGTTCCATATCTAGGCCATCTAAACGATTGGTATTTTTAAAACCTTGTTCCTTAAGATTTTCCAATAGAATGTAGTTTTGTTGGATGGGCAATTTATAGGATTTGGCACCAAATCTCACCTTGATACCCGCATCTGCATATATTTGTTCAAATTCTGGTACAAAGTTACGATACATACCGGCTTCAATAGCAAAGACATCATGATTTTTCATTAGTTCTTCGAAAACTTCACTTTCATGAGCAATTTTTAACATGAAAGTAATGGGTTTAGTAGAGGCATCTGAAAGATAAGTTTTCTATAATTAATTTTAGTTTAATTCGAAGATTCGTTTTTGTACGCCTAGGGAACTTTGTAAAAGCAAGGATCGATTTTATTAATCATCTGAAAGATGAAGAGATATTGATTAATCGAGTAATATAAAAGTTTTCAAATAATTTCTCTAAACAACATTTTCCAAAATGTCTCCAAAAACTTTCTAAAAATTGTTTGAATATAGATCAGTCTATAGTCTGGACTATAAATCAGTTTTTAGTCTTGACTATAGATCAGTCTATTGTCATGACTATAAATCAGTCTATTGTCGTGCTTATAGATCAGTTTATAGTCTCGACTACAGATAAGGCTATTTATAGTCTTGAATATAAATCAGTCTATAGTCTCGACTACAGATAAGGCTATATTAAGAATTGACTATAAATTTGTCAGAACTACAGAACAGTATAGTATTGACTAAATATCAGTCTATACTCTTGACTATATATCAGTCTATAGTCTTGACTATGGATCAGTAAATAGTATTGACTATGGATCTTTTTATAGTCTTGACTATGGATCATTCTATATTCTAAAGTCTCGACTAAAGATCAGCCTACAGTCTTGATTATAGATAACTCTATAGTCTTGACTACAGATCAGTCCATAGTATTGACCATAGATCATTCTACAGACTTGGCTATAGATCATTCTATAGTCTTGACTATAGATTAGTCTACAGCCTTTACTAAAGATCAGTCTATTGTCTTGACTATATATCATTTTATAGTCTTGACTACAAGTCAGTATATAGTCTTGACTATAAATCATTCTATAGTCTGAACTATAGACCAATCTATAGTCTTGACTATAGATCAGTCTATAGTCTTGACTATAGATCAGTCTATAGTCGTTACTATAGATCTGTATATAGATCATTCTATAGTCTTACTATAGATCATAATCTGGACTTTAGGTCAGTCTATAGTCTTGACCATAGATCATTCTAAGGTCTTAACTATAGATCAGTCTATAATCTTGAGTATAAATCAGTCTATAGTCTTGAGTATAGATCATTCTGTAGTCTTGATTATAAATAAGTCTATAGTCTTGACCATAGATCAGTCTACAGTCTTGACTATAGATCTAAAGTCTTTATTATAGATCTGTCTATAATTTTCACTATACATCAGTCTGTAGTCTTAACTATACATCAGTCAATAGCATTGACTATAGATCAGTCTATAATCTGGACTTAAGATCAGTCTAGTCTAGACTATAAATCAATCTATTATTAATCTCGAATCGATGGGACCTGTGCCACCTCCAAAGTTAAATATTTAACCATCCATATTTACCTTTCAACTTCATTAAAATTTCCACTTTTAACATAACAGTAGCATAGTTTTCTCCAGGTGCTAAAGCATTATCAACACTAAAATGTTCTATTTCCGAAAAATCAGTCTGTAAACTTTTTAAAAGATCTTCGAAGAGTTCCGGCTTAATCCATGATGGAAATTTAGTTTGTTTAATATTAGTATTTTTATTGTTATTGTCACTCATACTGTAGTTGTTATTTTTGTTTATCTTATTCGTAAACAATTTAAAAAGCTTATTTAAAAAATATATATAAACCACTTCGGTTATACTATGACAACGATCGAATGTAAACTAAATTTTTATTAACAGGTATATCTCAAATATATCAATCAAAAGCTGTCTGTGTTTTACGTAATTTCATAACATATTTAAAAGCTTTTAATATATTTATGCTTTTTGAAAAGCTTTATTTTATACTTAATTAAATATGTTTATGAAACTCATTGCTCGAATTTTGATTTGATGATAATATTTATTAAAAAGTTACTGAGAAACTTATTATTAATGATAGAGAGTAACATTCTGATTTACAAAATGCTCTCGTTAAATTAATAGCGTCATCGTTTCACTTGAGATTAATTATGTCTAATAGTCTTGTCGTTTTGAATTTATAGCGTCATCGTTTCACTTGAGATTAATTACATACTATATATAGAATACTGTTGCCGACGGCATACATATATATGTATATATACATGTATATTAGGAATATAACCAAAATTAGGCCTTTTCACCCTATTTAGATGGATTTTCATGAAAAGTAGCTTACATGTAAAGGGGATTTACGATTTGGATTCGAAATTTGGAAGAGGGAAATCGTGGTTCAAACAACAATGCTGCGTCTAAAGATGGAACAAAATAAATAACTTTTGCACTCTTATTACAAAGTTAACTTAATTTTATTCAGATTTTTTCAATTATTTACATATCATCAACATTTTACTTAAAATTTAGAAGACCTCTTTGATTTAACCAAGGATATATAGCTTCCACATGAGAACGGTAACGTTCATTTATAAACATTTGCTTTTTCAAAGCAACTCCGTCTTCACCGTCACTAACCATTTTCTCCAAACTTGGTTTATCACTAGGATCCAATAAAACTGCAGCCATAACACTTATAATGGTTTGTACAGCTAAAAATTATATAAATAGGAATTATATAATAATTGTTAAAGTTATAAGAAAACCTCTTACCCCAAGCTCCATATTCTAACAATTCCACATGCAGATCTTTTAGACTGGGAATACTTTTTGGATATTTTAACAATTCCAAATTAGCCTTAAGATTTTCATGATAATAACGTATAAAAAAGTCAAATTGTTGCAATTTGATTTCAAACTTAGGAGAGGATAATAAAAAGTAATATAAATCATAACAGGGTGTGCCATATTTAACCAATTGATAGTCCACAAAGTAGGTATTGATTATATGGCCCTCATCATTATGCTGGAACATAACATTATTGGTCCAACAATCACCATGATTTAAAACATTGAATTTATTCTGGTCAATTTTACTGGCATTGGCTAGGTGGGTAGTAGAGTCCTTTAAAAAGGCTTCCTAAAGTTAGATGTAGTAAAGACATTAAACATTTAACTAATAATGAATTCCACTACTTACCACTCCTTCATAATATTCCTCATTGCCCTTATATTCTTTCAGGCACTCCAGATATATCTTTACAAATGATTCACTCATTTTCTCTCTCATTTCTCTATTTTCTTCGGTGTATATAGAACGTTCATATATTTCAGGGAATTTTCCCTCGGTTTCAAACACACAAGCAGAAGCTGCATGAAATTCAGCTAGCTTCTTTAAAATTGCTTTAGTATGTTCCATATCTAAACCCTCTAGACGATCACAGTTTTTGAAACCTTTAGTGCGAAGATTTTCCAATACTATTGTCTCACATCCTGTATCTTCTTTGAGTTTATAACTTTTTGGTGCAAATACTACATCGATGCTAGCTCTTTCTTTGTAAAGTTTTTCAAATTTTGGTATAATTTCATAATATGCTGTTGTTTCTTTTTCAAATGTATTCAGTAAGGCAACGACGGCTTTGGCTTGTTCACCGTTTGGGGGAATTTTCAACATGTAGGATAGATTACGAGTGGTGTGATCTGTTTGGTAAAAGAAATTGCAGATTGTTAATAAAATGTTCTTATAAAGAGAAGTGAGGCACGATTAAAATTATTATTTGTGCTATATAATAGGTGTTTTTAAGCCCGATAGAACTTACAAAGGGGTCAAAAGAACTGTAGTATTGGCATCACTACTATATATAGCATTAAATCATAAATAGATTGACGCTTCATCAACACTACCAAGTTATCCAATTTTATCTTGAAAGTCAGACGTCGTCGATGTTTTATCGCTAAATTATGCATGGGTTAACTAATTTAAGCGCCAAGGATGGCTCTACTTGTCATACGGCGACCACAACCTAAGATTAATTTCGAAAAATGGACTGTATGCTTTGATACCTTGAGTTTCCCCGGGGTCATGTTACCTTCATAAATTTTCCCCATCTTGGTGTTATTGAATCCCTGGGAGAAGAGGTGCTACCAGTACCTCTAGTCTGCCGAGACTATAAACTGGTGATGATCAAATGTTTCTTCGGACTTTCC
This sequence comes from Lucilia sericata, assembly GCF_015586225.1. Classification (NCBI taxonomy): domain Eukaryota; kingdom Metazoa; phylum Arthropoda; class Insecta; order Diptera; family Calliphoridae; genus Lucilia; species Lucilia sericata. Next base: position 40,771 of record NW_023994701.1, on the reverse strand, counting down.
TTGGAATGACTTGACATGGGGTCGAACCAGAGAACCACATAATTTGGCACCACAGTAACCGGTAGCCAACAGGGCAGAGTTTCGGACTTTGTCTTTTTCTGATTATTTTAGAGGTCCCTTCCATGTACACCCTGTACATGGCGGTTGTGGTTTAATCCCAAATTCAAGGGAAGAGAATGTTGGTTTAAAGACAATAAAGTATATAATAAGTGATAAGTTCTGTGTTGTTGCCTAGACAACAGATACACCGCAGAGGAGTGACTGTGGGACTACGCATTGGGATGGATGTAAGGGTATACCTTACCCTTATAAACAGAGTGTGTCAGTTGTTTTTCTCCATGAGTATGTCGAATGAATTTGAAGTGTGCTGGGTTGAATGGTGATGGATTAAATGTAAATTATATAAGTGACACTATTTTGCTTCCTTGCCCGGGTATGTTCAGGATTTACTCTGTTCATACCAGATTTACCACAGTGTGTTCTCTGTTAGTAAGAACAAGTCATCGGCTTATTTGATGGATTCGTATTTCGGTCTACCGATTACGTCTCTAGGTCCTGTGGGACCTTTCATAGTCGCTAGCTTGAATTGAATGTCAACATTCTTCATATGATACATAACATAAGGCCAGCAAAGTCAGCAAAATGTTGCCCAAATTCAACAGAGCTTAAAAATGTCATGCCGAAATATAGATCGTAGATCTCCATATGGAATATGGTCTTTATACGATTCTAAAAAAATCTAGGCATGACCTAGACCTCCTGTCAAACTTGGATGTCTATCTGGCTCTCTATATGATAGTCAAGATTGCTCATAAGCTTTCGAAGATAATAATGTTATTATCCGTAATTACAGAACACTGTGTCATTGACACTCATGCCAGAAGACTAGCTGTTTGATATAATGACTACTGCAGAAGTTGTCACAAGAGGAAGATAAGACGGTGTCGCATCTACTATGTATTTGTTCTAAAATCTCAAAAAGCAGGTGCTTCCTTGGTGCTCCCTTTTTGTTAGGTATGGAGAAGCTTTCTTAGGTTCATGAATAACGAATCCTGATGGTTTATATCTGGAAACAAAGAGTATTATCAGACTGCACACCTCTAACCACTATGATAACACAGCAGGGACAAATTAAATCGGCCCAAGTGAGCTGCTTATTAAGCCCTCGATATCTAACCTAGACATGCCCATCAGCTTGTTAAAATTGGTATAGGGACCACTATAAATTGCTGAAATCCTACACAAATATATTGATATAGTTTATTTGGTATTAAAAATGGATCCACGATTTTAGCTCGCAAAATTATTTTTGAATATAATTGGTAATTTTGTGGTAGGCGTACGGAGGGACAGACATGGCTTAATCGCTAAAAACAAACTGATTGGAATACTTTAAGGTCTTTACCCAATATATTTCACTTTAATTACGTGTAGCGCTTAATGCGGTCGGGAGAGATTTATATATAATGATTACTTTTCTCCTATATATTTATTTTCTGCCAATTGAAATAAAATTTGGAATTTATAACCCTATTATTTGTTTGGCTACATAAACAATAGATAAAAAAATGTACCTGTAAGTTCAATGTCGATGTCTACTTTCAAAATTATCGATGCATAATTATCACCAGCACTAGTTGCTGGACTAACCGTAAACTTAAGTATTCTTTGATAATTTTCACAATCAGCACGTACGACATCCATAAATAACGATTCATTAACCCATTCTGGATAACTGTGCGATGATTGTTGAATACATTCTTTTTGTTGAGCTATTTGTAACGGCTCCGTTGTCACTGGTTCTTTTAACTTATCAGCCGCCGCAATTCTATTATCTATTTCACTGCATTATTTAGTATTAAATAAGGAAAAATAAAAACAATGTATAAAAGAAAAAATTAAAACAAATTTGCTAAAATATGTACTACTTGAAATAATTTGATATGGATTTTTAGTTTAGTAATCCTTACGTCAGATCTATTTCCATAAAACCACGATTATATAGCCATGGCAAGATTTCATTGATATATTTACGATAACGTTCATTCGAATACATGGCATTCTTAAAGTTATAACTTTCCTCTGTGTCACCAAGAAAATTTTCAAATTTAGCATTATCTGTGGGTTCTAGCAGAACAACTCCCAGCGTAAAGAAGGAGGTCATGGTAGCCATAGAACCAAAATCGAGCAATTGCATATGGAATTCTCTTAGGTTGGGAATTTCCAAGGGATAATTTAACATTTTCAAATGGCTGCTTAAGTGTTCATGATAGTAACGTATAAAATAGTCAAACTGGGAAAGTTTTATATCAATTTGTACTGAGGATATAATGAAATAGTATAAATCCAAAGCTGGCGATCCCCAGTTGCTGTTTTGGAAATCAACGAACAAAGTGTCTTCTAACTTGCCATCATCAGCATATTTGAAGAGTATGTTATTAGACCACGAATCGCCATGATTAAGGGCACAAAAGTAACCAGGTAGTAGTTTACGACTACGTAGGAACAACTCGATAAGATTGTCAAAGAAAGTTTCCTAAAAAGGGCAACAGTTGAAATCGCAAATGTGATTGAAGTAAAAATAAACTACAACTACAACTCACCATTAAATCATAATACATCTCACCATTTTCGTAAGTCTTTAAATTATCCAAAAATGGTTTCTTAAAAGCCATAAACATTTGCTGCATCATAACACGAGCGAATTCATTATCCATATCGGGAGAAAAAACTGGTGAATATGCTCCCTTCTTGGCTACACGACAAGCTGAAGCAGCATGAAATTGAGCCATTTTACGCAACACACTTAATGTGTGTTCCATATTTAGGCATTCCAAACGATTGGCATTCTTAAAGCCATTCAAACCTAGATCATCCATTAAAACATAATGTACGTTAGCATCCTCCAGATCTAACCTATGCGACTTAGGACCAAATCTAATATTGTCTACACCAGCCTGATGATACATTTCTTCTAATTCTGGTATGACATCAGTGTAGACAGTATTTTCTGTTATAAAGAAATTCATGGCCTGCATCATGTCTTTCATTTCTTTAGTATCGTGAGCCACCTTCAACATGAAGGAGAAATCTTTGCTTGTGTTATCTTCAAATTTAGCTGTCATTTTAACTCTCAACATGAGAGTGGCATAATTTTCACCAGCTGCCATGGCGGGATAAGCCTTAAAGTTAATAATATCTACGATATTAGGATGGGTTTTAAGCAAGAGTTTTTTAAAATTAGCTTCATTAACCCATGCTGGTATACGAGGATCTTGAACTTCTTTCTTCAAATCTGTGCTTTCTACTGCTGCAGTAGTTTGCACCTCCTCTTTATTGGTTTCAGTTGTTTCCTCATTTTCTTCTTTGATAATACCAGCAACTGGCAGTTCTACTTTAGGCAATGGTCTTGGATGTTTTTTGTAACTAAAGTCTTTATTTGATACCACCGGAGCTATATCATAGCTATTGGTTTTATGCTTTGAACTACGCAGACCCATGAGTATTTTTCGAAATTGCAATCTTATGTTACAAATTTAATTAGAATTGACTATAAATAACAACCTTCACGGTCCACTTTAAGTATTTAACTGAAAACAATTTATTTACAAACTAATGTTTTGTTTTATATGCACTTCAAACAAAATAATTTTTTATAATACCCTACACTACTATAAGATATTATGCGTTTGTGCTAATGTTTGTAACACCCTGAAATAATTCTTTAAAATCGTTTTTTTCTTAAAGGTAACTAGGTAATTTTTTATGAATTTCTATTAAATACTAACAATCTGTTCATATTTTACCCAAGCTCCCTTATAAACCCTACGTCAGAAAATCAGTTTCATGTTTTCGGTTTTTGAAGAAGTAAAAAGATAAGTCTTAGGCCTTTATTTTAAAGCTGACAGAATAGATTTGACATACAATATCTTATAAATAAAGTTGTCTTTCCGCTGTCTCAAAAAGGAAGTTTTTTCAGTCTTCAGTACACGATATCTGGAATCCCAGATTCGAGGGATATATTCTGAGGCAAGGTTCAGATTCAGCACAGTTCAGTCCTTTAGAAATACTTAATATTCTTTGGACTCTGGCAGGGATGTTAAAGTTGGTACAATTGTACTTTTTTTGGTACATTTTGACCTTCTAAAGTACCGTGGTACTACCGCGACTCATTTGATACAATTTAAAAATGTTTTTCCCCTCTTTTTATTGTGTCTATTTCATTGCATTTATGATGTACAAAAACCACATGCAATTTGTTTATGTTGGCCAGAGTTGTAAAAGTCTGTCTTTTGTTTTTTGTTTGCATTTACGTTTGTAGTAGTATTCGCAACAACAAACACTAGTAAATTTGACAGTTTTCGCCTTTGTGAAGAAAAAAATATTCAACTGTGCTATAGACACCACTTGTAATGAATACACCTTGATATTGAAACTTGTTTGTTTTGCTGAGCTTATTCAAATTCTGAAGTGAAAATATTTTTGTATTTTTACTTTTTATTTTTTAATTAAAACTAAAAAAACTAGTTTATTATTATATTTAGAAATGGATTTCGATGAAGCTGGGTAAGATATTATATATTACCAAGGTATTTGAAAATTAATATTATTTTTTTGTAGAACAAGCAAGCAGGCAAAACCGTACGTTGTACCATTTCGTGAGGAATGGGCAAAATTATTTCCATGGCTAGAAAAAGAAAAAGACGGAAAAGGCAAAAAATTTACTCTCTGTAGAGTTCCCATAATTGGTGGTGTTGCACACATAAAAAGACACGCCTCACGGGATGCCCACGTTAAAAACATGAATGCCACGAAAACTACCCCAAAAATTAATAATTTTTTGACCATCGCCGCTAGATGTCCTGTAGCAGAGTCGGCTAGAAAATTAGAAATAATGCTCAGTGCATTTGTAGCTGAGCATAACATTCCGTTTGCCACATTGGACCACCTCAACCACATAATAAAAAATGGTATAAACGACTCGCAAATTACTAAAAAATTTAATATATATAGACAAAAAGGTCAGCAAATCGTAACAAATCTAACTGGGCCTGAAAATACCACTTCAATTTCCAAATTTTGCCAAAATAATTACTATTCCTTAGTGATAGACGAAAGTACAGATTGCAGCATTTCTAAAAACTTAGCTATAGTTATTCGAACTTTTGATGGTCAATGCCGAGATAGATTTTTAGGAATGGTGCAGCTAGAGGACTCCACTGCAAATGGTATATATGAAAGCACCATTAAAGCGCTACGTGAAAAAAATATTCCCATTCAAAATATGGTTGGCATTACAACGGACAATTGCGCGGTCATGATGGGATCTCAAAATGGAGTTCAAATTAAATTTAAAAATTTAGTGCCTCAATTATTTTCAAATGGGTGTATTTGCCACATTTTAAATTTAGCTTCTGTGGCTGCCGCAAAACTCGGAATTCCGAACGAAATTGATAAATTTATAAGAGATATTAACTACTATTTTTGCAACAGTGCTAGTCGAAGAGTCGATTTTGTTAAATTCCAAGAATATTTCGGGGCTGATATTCACATAATATTTAAATATGCAACAACCAGATGGCTTTCTCGGCAAGAAGTCGTTGACCGGATTGTGGAACAATGGGAGCCACTACAATACTATTTTACCTTAGAAAATTTTGAGGAGGATGTCAGAAACGAAAAATTATTGTTTCTTTCATCAGGATTTAAAAATCCTTCTTTTAAATTGCATTTTTTATTTATGCAATATATACTTAAAATTATTAACATGGTTAATTTAGAAATGCAATCAGAAGATGCGCGAATTCATGTATTTTTACAAAGGCTAACTTTTTTATTCCGTCATATAGCACGTAATTTCATGAGAAAAAATGTTTTGGATGACTGTGATATATCTATCGTAGACCTTTACAAAAATCACATGCCCATTGAAGAAATTTATTGCGGAACAGAAGTGGATTTATATATTTCTACAAATAATATCAATATTGATATTGTTAAAGAAATTAAAGAAAATGCCAAACAATTTTATATCAAATTTTGCTAAGTTTTAAGAACTAAAGTCAACTTTAATAACGAAGTATTAATGTGGTTCCATAAATTTACTCCTGAAAATGTAATTTCTGGTAACACAAGTAGTATTGTACCGCTTCTAGTAAAAATGTTTCCGAATGAAATTGCTAATTTTGATTCAATTAATAATCAATTTAGAGCTTTAGCTGATGTCGAGCGACTGAAGTCGTTAAAAAATGAAAACATATGTGGTTTTTGGTCGGTAGTAGCTAATTTACAAAATGAGATGAATGTCCATATGTTTCCAGATATTTCTAGAGTCGTTGCTGGAATTTTATCCATTCCACATTCGTCTGCAAATGTGGAAAGAGTTTTTTCTTTTCAAAATATAATTAAAACTAAGGAAAGAAACAGACTACATGTGCCAACATTATCAAGTCTCATACAGACAAAAGATTGGTTAAGATCGACAAATTCATGCTGCTATGATGTAAAAATACCAAATAGTTTATTAACTAAACAAATAAGTTCCTGATTTTGATCTCATATTTTCATAAGACTTTTATGTACCTTATTTTATTCATACATATAATGTATGTTAATGTTAAGTTTTGTTTTTTATGTACAATTGAATTTTTATGTACTTTTTTATGTTTTAATAAATTTAAAAAAAAATGGTACCGCGAAGGTCCAAAAAGTACAATTTTTTTTGGAGGGTGGTACAAAATTGAAAACCCTATTTAACATCCCTGGACTCTGGGTTAAAAATTTGTCGGCCTTTAAAAACCAGTCTAGTCGTTATAAAATTTAATATCAAAATGTTTGTAATTGTTGTTATACTAAATTGCATGAAAATCGGTTCAAAATTGACCGCCTCTTTACAGCAGGTGTACGACCTCATATAGTCGGATATGACCGATTATATTATCTTACTTATTTGGTTATAGAGTCAGTGTATACTTTTTTCATTAGCGATAAGCTTTATTTAAAATTGTATATATAGTAAATACGTTTATCATTTTGATATCATTCGTTGTTTTTGTTAAATTCTAACATTTTTTTTAAACGGTTGACTAGCTCTCAACTCTCAAATTTGGACTATTCTATATTTACCTCTCTTTCTCTTTAGAGAACTGTTATCAATAAAGCCAAGAGACAAAATGTAACGTTTATAAGTAAGACTATTTTTTGTTTGTTTTTGGCAATAATTCCGAAATTTAGGCAAATTCAGATAAATTTGTATTATGAGAGGACTACAACTGACGATTTAATTTCATTTTTAATCACTAAGGAATTTCATTACTTCTAATTTGTCTTTACATATTTTGATTCATTACATGTATTTAGCTTATTGACTAGGCTAAATATACATGGTCCTAGAACCCAATAATACATACTTGAGGTATGTATAACATATACAAAATAATCTTTATAGCTGTGGGAATAAAACCGTTAACTAAAAAGTATATATGTCATTTTCAATAATATTTCGTCAGATTACTAATATTTGTTTATTAAATGTTGATAATTATTATAATTGATATTTGCCACAATCTATTGCTAAAAGTCATTTTGTTTATTAAACAATAAATAAATTAAGTTTTTTAGATAACATTAAAAAACACAAATACATATATATGTCAGTTGTGACAAGAGGGCCGCAATTCCAAAAAACTTGGAAATGACATGTACTTACTCGACATCTTACTTCTACCATCTTCAATAATCGGTTGGACTTCTTTTGACAAAAAATGTAATATAAAGTCACTACAGGAAGTTCAGCGTACATTTTCGCTAGAATATAATTGGCACCATGAGCACTAGGTTAAATAAGAATCCGAAAGGATTGAAACATCGATCATGAGAAACATTCGAGCAAATATATATAGTCATCCGCTACAGCATTAAACTCACAAGACAAAACGGGCGTGAGGTTCTATATTGAAAACTCAGAAACCGAAATATACTAACACCTTTTTAATCACAACATAAGGCAAAAGTCCGTAAAATAAGGGAATGTGTAAACTAGATCGAAAAAAATATGGCACCAACAGTTGTTTATAGCTAAATGGTAATTAGGGCGATATCAGGCGATAAGGTTCAATCTAAGACCGCATCGAACTCTAAGACAGTCGAATACGTTGAAATGTATGAAAGTATGTTTGAGGCAACGAGGGATGAATTAAAAACTTGGGTGAGATCTGATACCGTCACAACAAAAATCATAGAGTGATCCAACTAAGGGTGAAAAGCTATCACGTTCAATCTAAGACCGAATCGAACTCTAAGACAGTCAAACACCCTTCCCGATGAAACGGAAGAGCTAATGTATGCATGCAAAACCGTTTGAGGCAACGAGGGATAAATAAAAAACTTGGGTGAGATCCGATACAGACACAACAAATATCATATAGAGTGATCGAAACAAGATCGAAAAGCCTTCTGAGAATAAGAAAGTTCGACGAATGGATTCAGACGAGTGTACGGAATGCAGGGAGGACAGTTATTCTATATATATATATATCTATCTATCTATCTATCTATCTATCTATCTATCTATCTATCTATCTATCTATCTATCTATCTATCTATCTATCTATCTATCTATCTATCTATCTATCTATCTATCTATCTATCTATCTATCTATCTATCTATCTATCTATCTATCTATCTATCTATCTATCTATCTATCTATCTATCTATCTATCTATCTATCTATCTATCTATCTATCTATCTATCTATCTATCTATCTATCTATCTATCTATCTATCTATCTATCTATCTATCTATCTATCTATCTATCTATCTATCTATCTATCTATCTATCTATCTATCTATCTATCTATCTATCTAGCTATCTATCTATCTATCTATCTATCTATCTATCTATCTATCTATCTATCTACTATCTATCTATCTATCTATCTATCTATCTATCTATCTATCTATCTATCTAGCTATCTATCTATCTATCTATCTATCTATCTATCTATCTATCTATCTATCTATCTATCTATCTATCTATCTATCTATCTATCTATCTATCTATCTATCTATCTATCTATCTATCTATCTATCTATCTATCTATCTATCTATCTATCTATCTATCTATCTATCTATCTATCTATCTATCTATCTATCTATCTATCTATCTATCTATCTATCTATCTAATCTATCTATCTATCTATCTATCTATCTATCTATCTATCTATCTATCTATCTATCTATCTATCTATCTATCTATCTATCTATCTATCTATCTATCTATCTATCTATCTATCTATCTATCTATCTATCTATCTATCTCTGTTCCTCATCGAAAAACTCATGAACCTCATAGGACAAAATTTCAAATAGAAGTTTTAAATTTATCCAACAGATGGAGTCCAAGTTTTCATTTTCAATCAATTACACCTAAACCTCTAAACGGACCGGGCACCACTAGTATTTTTATAAAACGTCATAAAAAGATATGATTGTGACCACACAATAAGTATACAACCCTTCAGAAAAAAAAACCGAGACATACATAAGTGAATGACACTGCACTTTATTTTGAATTTGCCATTTTTGAGCAATTTAATAAGTGTGGCTAAATTAGGTGATATATATGTACATACATATTTACTAAAAAATTCTAATCAATAAATAGTTAATAGTTGATTTTAAATTAATATTTGTTTTTTATTCTTATCAGTATATGTATTAAACAAAAATCATTCTAAAAACCAATTCTAAGACGCTCTACATCAAGATGGAGCGAGGGCCAATTACACAGACCAAACTAATTTTTTTTAAATTTGAAACCAAAAGATTATGATATAATAACTTTTCTTTTCCAATCTGCCCTCAGAATTTCTCCATGACATCAAGTCGGGTCTTAAATTTTGGAAACTTCGTTTTTGTGTATTTTCGAAACCTTATAGAAATATGAAGATACCCTAAAGTTAAGAGTTCATTCTGAGCCGATTTATATACTTTAAAGTGTATTTCTGATAAAGTGGTATAGGGTGTATAAACAATAGTTAGTATTTTATAGACACTAAAAGTCTTATGCATAATCAAATTTTGATTTATCAATGTGTTGCGATAGAAAATTTAATTTCCTGAATACCACAATTTTATATTACATTTCCTACACATCGAAGGCTCCTCGATTATCTAACCATGGTATTAATATATTCATATGTTTTACATACAAATCATTTGTATACATTGATCTCTTAAATTCATCATTATCCTCATTGATCAAATTATCAACATTGGCATCATCACGTGATTCACAAAGTATTATTGCCATCAAGTGGTTAATAGTGGGATAAGCTAGAAATAAATAAGTAATATTTATTAAAACTACTAAATTCATTAAGAAGTATCTATAACAACCTACCCCAATAATCATGCTTTAGCAGCTCCATATGTATCTCTTTAAGACTAGGTATTTGCCCTTTATAGCTCAACAAATTTAAATGTTCCGCCAATTGCTGATGATAATAGTAAATAAAATAATCGAAATATTTTAATTTTACCTCTAAGTTCGTTGATGACAACAAAAAATAATAAAGATCTTGTGCCGGAGTACCAAAGCGGCTCATTTGAAAATCAACGAATAACGTTTCACTGAGTTGATTCTTTTCATTATATTGAAACATGATATTGTTTGTCCAACAATCACCATGATTGAGAACATTAAAGTTGTTGGTTTTCCAATCAGATTGTAATTGAAATGGATCGGGTTGAGTTTCAAAGAAGATTTTCTGAAAATAAGAAAAAAGAACTTTCTTAGAAAGAATCTGACCCAAGTTCATACACATATAGGCCTCTTTTCCGAAAATCCCTTTGATGTTCAATATTAATATCAATATTGTGATTAATTCAAATGTAAACTCACCAATTTCTTTTCTAAATATTTAAAATTTCCATATAAATCTAAATTTTCACGAAATAACTCCCCCAACTTTTTGCGATGATCTTCAAACAAATCAACATCACTGGAAAGAGATTTATCATACATTGACGACAAGGGCCCATTTTCTATAAAATAATAGGCCGAAGCAGCATGTAATTGTGCTAATTTTTTCAACACTGCTTTAGTATGTACTAAATCCAAACCCAAATGTCGATTAAAATTCTTAAAACCCTTGAGTCTTAAATCTTCTAATATGAGAACATCATCATTAATATTATACTTGGTAGGATCCAGTAAACGAGGAGCTAATTTTATCATACAACCAGCTTTTTGATAGTAGTTCTCAAATTTTCTTAAATATTTCATATAGGTGATGCGTTCTTTATCAAACAATTTCCATTCTTTTATCATAAACTGTAGCTTTTCCGGTATGGGTTTTATTTTAACCATATATGAGGTTGTGGTTGCAGTTCCATTATTTAATTCTACATTAAGAGTTATTCTCAGCATAACAGTCATAAAATTTTCACCCGTTTTAACGGCCGGTCTAACAGTAAATTCTTTTATTTTACGATAATTTGGAAAATCATTTTCCAAAAATTCTTGAAATAGTTTTTCATTTAGCCAGGGCGGTATATCTTTAAAACCGGTATTTTCTATTACTTCGTCATTATTTGTAGTCATTCTATTAAGCGTTTTAAAATAATACTGTACAGTTCTATGTCCCTAGAGTAACTAATTTTATAATTTTTTCTGAGACTTAAATAGTCGTGATTATTAAATATTTAGTTGTATAAGCAATTAATTTATTATTTTTTATATATTGTTATAAAATACTTGCTCATTTTTGTATTTACGCCTTAAATAATTGTTGTAATTTAGTTTACAATTTACAAACAAATGGACTAGTTCTATGGTAATTTTGTAAGCCGAGTGTAAAGACTTTTTATAATCTGAACTCTATACATGTAATTCCCTGAGTTATTTAACAGCTTGGTTAATTTGCCAAATATAACAGATACAATTCTAAACATATTCTCCCTATATTGAAAAATTGTTCGTATACTTAATTAACCCATTAGTGACCATATAACATACAATACCCCAATATAACTTTGTTCAAAATTTGTAGCTATATTGGCAACTTAGATATTCAAACTGCAGAAGCTATAGGTTTAAGTTCGGTCATCAGGACAAGGATCAGGAAAACAGCCAAAAAATAGCAAGGCTCTTAATTGCCACGTGGAATCTATACGAAAAGATCTATTCACCCCTCACATTTTTAAGTAACAGGCTCGGCGGTTTAGGTGTAATTGAGTGAAATTTAAAATTTCGACACCATATGTCGGACAAATTTAAAACATTACAGGAACACTTCTCACGGTCCCCGAAACATATATTTGAAATTTTGTATCAGTGTTGTAATTGCTCAGTAGATAGATAGATAGATAGATAGATAGATAGATAGATAGATAGATAGATAGATAGATAGATAGATAGATAGATAGATAGATAGATAGATAGATAGATAGATAGATAGATAGATAGATAGATAGATAGATAGATAGATAGATAGATAGATAGATAGATAGATAGATAGATAGAATAGATAGATAGATAGATAGATAGATAGATAGATAGATAGATAGATAGATAGATAGATAGATAGATAGATAGATAGATAGATAGATAGATAGATAGATAGATAGATAGATAGCTCGCTCGCTCGCTCGCTCGCTCGTCGCTCGCTCGCTCGCTCGCTCGCTCGCTCGCTCGCTCGCTCGCTCGCTCGCTCGCTCTCGCTCGCTCGCTCGCTCTCTCGCTCGCTCGCTCGCTCGCTCGCTCGCTCTCTCGCTCGCTCGCTCGCTCCGCGCTCTCGCTCTCTCGCTCGCTCGCTCGCTCCGCGCTCGCTCGCTCGCTCGCTCGCTCGCTCGCTCGCTCGCTCGCTCGCTCGCTCGCTCGCTCGCTCGCTCGCTCGCTCGCTCGCTCCTCGCTCGCTCGCTCGCTCGCTCGCTCGCTCGCTCTCGCTCGCTCCTCGCTCGCTCGCTCGCTCGCTCGCTCGCTGCTCGCTCGCTCGCTCGCTCGCTCGCTCGCTCGCTCGCTCGCTCGCTCGCTCGCTCGCTCGCTCGCTCCCTTTCGTTGCCGTTTTCTCCCGTTGCCTCCGTTTTCTCTCGCCCTCCCTCGCCCCTCCCTGCCCTTGGTCCCTCCTGTCTTCCCATTTTAATTTTATAATTGACTAGCAATATTGTCATAAAAAATTCTAGAAATTATAATATGTTGAGTTTGGGTCATAGCTGACTTGATCTCTAGAGGAAAAATAACAGTATAAATTAATATTTTTGGTTTATATCGAATTGAAGTGTATCTTTCTAATCTCACTTAAACCCCTGTTAACACCGATTAAGGGGTTAATATCCTAAAACTTACTTACACAGTAGCATTTTAAGTCATTATTTTAACACGGGGATGACATTGGAGGCAAGTACTTACCACGCTCGCTTACAAATAGGCAGTTAGGTTAGTACTTACTACAATCGCCTACAAATTGGGAGTTAAGTAGTTTTGTTTCTGAGAAAAAAATAGGCTATGTCTACTATTTTGTTTTTGTTAAAAAAAAGTTCGAACACAATATGTCAAGTAAGTAAGTACTTACACAATATATTATTTGTAAGGCATTACTTTACTCCTAAGTAATACAGTCGGTATGTTGCTGTTGAGTAAGAAGAAGTCATTACCATGTTTTTACTGGGAAAATATAGTATTTATATAAAACATACATATTGTCGTGTGTACTGGGTCCAATATATGGGCACACTTTCTAAAAATGTGTAGCAATAGCTGGTGTAGATTGTCTTATAGTAGGGTATTCCAAACAAGTGTTTCATATTTCTTTTTAAAACAATTATACAACTTTTGTTTATTAAGTAGTTAGTCTAAGTGCAAAAAAAATATAAATATAATTAAGATAACATAAAACAAAATAATACTCTAGATAATATAATGACTAATACAAAGAGGTTACCAAAAAAATTCCACTTTCTTTACTCAAAATAGCCGCGATTTTCCATCCAAGGTAAAATTTGTTGCATATGTTTGATATAACGTTCATTTGTATACATAGCGTGTTGCATATCGCTACCACTCGATTTATCACCCATCATATTATCCATAGAAATATCGTTTGTAGTTGTGGGATCCAATAAGAAAACGGGTAAAGATTTTAATATCACAGTATAGCCTGGTAAAATAGAAGGTTTAAGCATTTGCTTAATTTAATTTTCCGAAAAAATCTTACCGATAAAACTAGTTTTGTAGATCCATTTGTGAACTTCCGTTAAAGATGGCACAGCTTTAGCATAGTTTAGTATATTTAAATGTTTTACTAATTCTTGATGATAATGTTGAACAAAATAATCAAAATATTTGATTTTTATATCTAAACAAGGACATGATAGCAAAAAATATTGTAAATCCAAAGCTGGGGTAACAAAACGACCTGCCTGAAAATCCACAAATAAAGTTTCAGTTACACGATCCTTGTTATACATGTGTACAAACATTATGTTATTGGACCAACAGTCGCCATGACTGAATATATAAAAACCATCTGGATTTTGGGTACTGGTATTATCACTCTCATGAATTTGTTCAATATATTTGGTTTGATAATTGATCTAGGAATAGGGTATTCAGAATATTAAGGACTTTATTTTTTTTTTATTTTAATAAACTTACGATTTTCTCTCTTAAATGTTGTGCTTTATAAAGATGTAAATTTTCCAATAATTTAGCTTCTTGTGGCTTCTGGGACTGGGCCAACATTTTTAACATTTCCTCATTGAGCATTGGCTTCATTAGCAGCTCTGGTAAACCGCCCTTTTCAGCTATATACGTAGCAGAGGCAGCATGAAATTGTGCCAGTTTTTGTAGGGCGCATTTTGTGTGTTCCATATCGAGACCCTCTAAGCGATTCATAGTTTTAAAACCATTTACACGTATATCCTCCATTAAAATGACATCCATGCCTAAATCTTTATCGAATTTAAAAGCTTTTGGTGCAATATGTACCTTGTGACCCTGTTTCATATACATTTCTTCAAAAGCTGGCAAAAGTTCATAATAGGCAATCATTTCACGTTTAAAGGAATTTAGCATAGTGACTATAGCCATGGCTTGCGGTGACTCGGGAGGTACTTTCAACATATATTTGAGCATTTTTAGGGAACCATCTTTGAATAAATAATTGGACAATTAATATTTATTAAAATTTGTATTTTATTTATAGGTATAAAAACCTTTTAATGTTGCCTCAATTTCTATGGACCATAAGGTAGATAAATAATTTTCTCCCGCTGCAAATGCTGGTTTAGCTGAAAATGTTTGTATTTTTTCAAAATTTTCGACATTTTTTTCCAATACACTTAGAAAAAGTTCAGCGTTCAACCACTGAGGCAGGGGTATGGTTTTTGTCATTATTTAATAAAATTTCTAACACACTTGTTTAATAACCGTTTTAATGTGATTTTGTAAATAAACTAATATTTAACGACAATAAAAATGTTTATATATACATAACGCTCATTTACGCGACTAATGTCATAATTCAAAAAGTCATATTTTTAAGGAAAGCGGTTTTAAGAGTTTTATAAAATATATGTATATCATGGGATTTAAAAATTTAAATCTTATTACAGTGTAATAGGTATGAATTAAAACTTAATTTTTAGAATCGAATATTTCGAATATTTACTACAAGATTGAGACATAACTGATAAATCGGATTGTTTGAACTGAAAACTACAGAATAGCATTTTTGAGAGCACATTGATACAACTAAATGAATGTCCATAGAACTATATATATCAAAGTCTTCAGTACTCAGTTCAAAAAACCCCGAACATTGAGTTATAACACTCTTCCAGTAAATAAGCGATATGTGTGCTTGAAACATTTTGGCGTACGACTAAATTCCCACAAAATAATAAAATAAACTATATTCTCTTTCTTTCTCTCTCTCTCTATTCTTCTGGTTAATATAGTCATTGAAAACCATATCTTTATCGCAAAACAAAAAAAATACATTTAAATTAATTTATTTAATTAGTGTTAAGTTGTGAAAACTTTGCACTTAAAATGTGATTTGATAACGAACTATATGATACCCTACACTATAAACTTATTATACTCATCATTCCATTTGTAATACATTAAAGTATTGGATCCATAAATCATGTCATTAGAACTAAAACTATGCAGTTAATTAATTCGTTCTAAAATTTAGAAGATCACTCGTTCAATCCAATTCAATGAATTTGAACTATTAAGTAAATAATGTTAATAGAGGTTTACTTCCATCCCTCGTGTTAATCGAGGTATAAGTGTATTATTAAAATTTATTTGCAGACAATTAAAGACTATGTATGTATATTGATATTACAAATGTTAAATGTCTTATCATAATTTATTGACTATATCAATTTTGGTCAATATCATTGCAATTCAAAGATTAAGTGTCGACACTAACGTCATTTCATTTCATTTAACTTTTAATTGTCTGTCATCATATTGTTGAGAGACAATTGTGTTGCCAATATATAACGTTATTAAGCATTTGTTTTGATGTACATATGTAATCTTCAACAATTTGTGGGACCACCTTAAGGTAATCGACCTAAAATCATTTAAAATCTCTCAAAAGGCCTTGGTATACATATGTTATATTCGGAATTTAACTTCCTTTATCAAATAAAACCTTGAGACCAAGTTACACTTTTCTAAAAGATAACTTTTCTAAAAATGAACCGCTGAATCCAAATCCAACTTCAGATTTTCTCCATTTCAACTGGGATTTGAGATATCGTATACTAAAATTTGAAAGAAACGCAAAAAGAAACATTTGAAAATAGATAAAAATATATGAATGATATTGGAACGAGTATATTTTGTAATACTTAGTTCAAATAACCCGTATTTTGTGCAAATGAGCGATATGTAAAATATATACATATGTCCGACCGACCTCTATAGTATTTGATAGAGTATTGAACTTTCCTAATTTCATTTAAATCGAATTTTTAACTTAAGAACATTATATTTAAATGATTTTTTATTTATAAACCAATTTTCTGAAAGAGAACTTATCTGGAACCTATTAAAAGTTATAACAAGTAAGAGTGTTATATTCGGCTATGCCGAATCTTATAAACCCATCACTGCCATATAAATAAACTTTAATATTTTTAATATTTTATTATTATATATCGATATTAATGAGAACATCAGGGAAATATTTGAAAGAGGTCCATTAATGAGGGTTTAACTATTGACAGTGCTCTTTCGAATTAAAAATATTAATTTATATAGAGAGTACAGTTATTTATACATATATGGACCAATTCTCATAATAGTCGGTAGGAAGATTTCAGTTTCTTATTTATTTCAAATTTCATAATAGTAATGAGCCTCAAAGTCATTTTTCGCGTTGTAGTAATTTTTTTGAGGGATTTATATGGGATGGGGTTATTATGGACTGATCCTTATAAAAATTGGTAGAGAGATTTCGGTTCCTATAGAACTTATTAGTGTTGAATTTCATCGGTGTTCTCGCATTTTTAAGCCAGTGCGTTAAAGTAATTTTCTGATAGGGACCTTAAAAGGTGGGGGGTTCAATCAGCTTAGTTAGCTCATACAAAACTAGTTACTACTAGTATTTTTAAGCCAGTACTGAGTTTTAAAGTCATTTTCTGAAGGGGCTTATATGGGGATAGGGTCAATTATAGACCGATCCTCGTAAAATTTTGTAGAACGATCTTTGTTCATACAAGTCATTTTTATATCGAATTTCATCGCTTTACTCGTTTTTTAGGCCAGTAATGAGCGTTAAAGTAATTTTCTTATGGGGACCTTATATGGGGGATAGGGTCAATTAAGGCCCGATCCACATAAAATTTGGTATAAAAGTTTTGGCTCTTAATATACTTACTTATGTAAAATTTCTTCGCTACACTCGTATTTTTATACCAATAATGACCCTTAAAGTCATTTTCTGAAGGGGACCTTATATGAGGGGTAGGGTCAATTATTGACCGATCCACATAAAATTTGGTGTAGAGATATTGGCTCGCATGAAGCTTATGTGTGATGAATTTCATCGCTATATTCGTATTTTAGTAATTTTCTAAAGGGGACCAATTGTGGTCCTATGTCAGAATTTTCAGAATTTTATTCCGGAAGTCAAAAAACTGACTTATCCGATATTTTGTGGCATTTACTTCATAAACAACGAATTTGTGAATGTTTGAAGCTTTTTACACAATATTTTGTGGGGTACATTTGTGTGGGGGCGATGTGAAATTGTAGACCGATTTTGCCCATTTTCAGTACCAAACATTTCTGATCAATAAGAAATATTTTGGGAAAATTTCTTCTCAATATTTTTTTTTTGTGGACGCTATCGTGCCAACAACAGACAGACGGACGGACATAGCTAGACAAAAAAATTTCGCAGAATGATTTATCGATACACTATAGGATTTTATCCATACATAGTTATACATATATTAAATAAAGTGAAAAATATGTAATAAGGTGACTTAATGAAGTGGACCTTATATGAGAGCTATGATCAATTATGGACTGGTCCAAAATTTTTTTTTCAGAATATTTTGTATATACACAAAATATACTCATGTAAGTTTTTGTAGCTACATCTCATTTTGTCAATGAAATAAATGTGTGTGTTTAAGTAATTTTCGGAAGTGGACCTTGCATGGGAGATAAGACCAATTATAGGCCTATCCAAAAATTCGTGATTTTTATATAAAAAACCTATTTATGCGGAAATTCACTCCGAAATCTAGAAATTTGCGATTCTCGGAAGTTGAAGTTATTAGATTTGTATAAGTATTTACAAAACATATTTATACCGAACATTATCTTTATTTTTTAATTAGTTATGCGTATTTAAGTGATTTTAGGAAGTGGACCTTATATGGAAGATATGACCAATTATGGGCCGTTCCAGAAAAACTTTCGCAGGGTGGTTCATAAACACATTCATGACGAATTTTATACCGATATCTTAATTCAGTAATGAAATATGTGCGTTTACGTGATTATCGGAAATGGGCCTTATATAGGAGCTATATCCAATTATCCGAAAAATATTGTGTAAAATGATATATGTAGATATCTTTATTCTTAGTTAGTTACATGTAGTATATACATTTAAGTGATTATCGTAATTATAACTTATATAAGAGCTATGACCAATTGTTGACCGATACTCTATCACCACTGATGACGATGGAGGGTATAAAAATAAATTTTATAAATTAATAAAATATAATATGTAATTTTAAAAATTAAAAAAAATATTAAAAAGTTAGCCGCCCCCGGGTGGGCTCGAACCACCAACCTTTCGGTTAACAGCCGAACGCGCTAGCCAATTGCGCCACGGAGGCAGTTGATGATATTTTTACTTACAACTGTTTTAAACACAACGACAAAACGAAGACATAGAATAGAATGTGGTAGAACAAAAACTAAAATCTTAACAAAAGGTGAATTTGAAACATAAACACACCACTCACTGTTATAACGAATATGTATGTAGAAATATTTATTAGGAGCTTCAGAATTTATGCTGCATTTAACACACAAACACGTACATTCCTTTCGGGCGATTTTTGGACCCCCCTCTAACTTAATGAAAACTTTATATACAAAATTGAATTTTTGCACAAGTTTGCAAATTTGACTTTTTTAGCATATTTAAGGCATATCTCCAGGCTTTTAGAGCATATTTTACTCTTTCCCAGCAAAAAATCTGAAATTTTTGGTAATAGCCGGTAGTTAATTCATACATTACTTGGTAATGAGTGTTCATTATCATCCACATTATTTCATTTAGCTGAATAAGTTATTACTGGTAAAGAACAAAACAATTTGGATTTGTTATGGCTCAATTGTCTAGGTCGTTCATTTAACAAACAGGGGGTTCGTAGTTCGAGCCCTGCTGGATACTGTTTATTTTTTTTCAAAATGACATTCATTTATATATTTTTGTAAAAAGCCGTTCTCAAAATTATAAAAAGCAACGTGTTAATGGAGCATCGAGTAAGCGGCTGGAGTGAGAAACATAGAAAACAACTGAATGCCTGGGTTCAAATCCCGGCCGAGGAATTTTTTTATTTTTTGTTTTCTACATACAAAGTCGGCCCAAAATAACTAGCTATCACATAACATATTTGTAGGTTTATTTGTAACTAGTTATTTCGCAAAGTTTTTGTAATCAAATTAGTAACCATTTATTAATTTGTTTAAGGTAGGTACATATTATTTGAACCTCGTCGAACAAAAATAATTAGTTATTCACCCCAAAAGTAATTAGTTTCCACGTGATTCCAATATTACTTTCTAGATTACTAGGTAATGAAAATTTTTGCTGGGTTTAGTGCATATTTTGGTGTTTGTATCTATAAGGTACTTAGAATATTTTGAATGATTGATTTAAGTTAAAATTTACACCAAATAATTCACAATTTTTTGGGAATTTTTGGCAGATTTTGCAAAAAAATTCAATTAATTTGTCATATTAGGTGACAAGATTAGTTTGATTGAATATATATAGTATGTACTTGTTGTTTGATCATCATGAAAAGGGGTTGATTTTTTTGCACTAAAAGAAGGCATAATTGTATTATTTGTAGTTCTTTCTGTTTTCATTTACAAAGAGGGGTGCTTAGCTGTCGGTATTTAGTTCAAAAATTAGGGCGTTAAACCGTTATGTAATAATGATAAATCATTGAAAGTTAATTTGATTCGTTGTGCGAATAGATTTAATATGAAACAAATGTTATGAAGTTTTTTTTATTAATTCTTTTTGAATTTTGGGATAAAATAGTGAATTTTTTAAATATTGACAAGTTGGGTTAGAATATTAAGGGATTTTTATATTCTAACAACATTTCTAACTATTCCAAATCGGTAAATATATTAGATATATTAATATGCATCTTCTATAAAAACTTTTTCAATTACAACAATTAAAATATACAATTCCTTTTATAAAGATTGCCATCACATCTAATTGACTTCTATCTCTTTATTCCATAATAATCTTTCATAATTACCATGAACTTAACCAAAATCCACCTGATAATACCCTTCTTTTTTTGCGTTCAAACACTTGTTAGGCCTGTTTTTTTTAACAAACTAATTTTTTTTAACCGCAAACAAAAAACTAATTGAACGTAACAAAAATAAAAATTTGTATGGGAAAATCTTCACCTGCCTTCATTCATCCCTCTGCTAAATCCACAACAAAATATTGACAACACTAACAAAGCGTAAAATTATAATTAATTTTTCATAAAAATAGCAAACAATAATGTTAGAACATCATATATATGGGTGAGGTAATAAATATGCTATTTTAATATATGCAATCGAGGGTAAAATTGTAGTTTTATTGACCGATGTTGCCAAATTGTTTTAAAATTGTTTAGTATATTCCCATATTTTAAGTTTCTATTACCAAATATTCTCAAAATGGTGTTAATTCCCTTGTAATTATACATTACACCACTTTAGTGGGGAGGGTATATTGGGTTTGTGCTGATGTTTGTAATGCACAATAATATTGGTCCTATACCTTAAAGTATACACATCGGCTTAGAATCATCTTCTGAGTCAATTTAGCTATGTCCGTCCGTCCATGTAAACCTCGTTATCAAACTACAGTTCGCATTTTTGAAGACAATTCAATGAAATCTTCTATTGTCTCAGTGATGAAGCCTATTGAAAATGGTTATGATCGGTCCGTTATTTCACCTAGCCCCAATACAACTGAACCTCCGAAAAGGGCTTGTAAACCTTGCAATCAAAGTACAGGTCGCAATTTTGAAGATAATTTAATAAAATTTTACACATGATATTCTATTGTACCTATTGAAATACAACTGAACGCCAGAATAGGGCTTTATGTTCATAATTATAAACTCGTATCTCGACAAAAACTGCAAAACCAAGTTCTATACTAGCATTCATAACCCTGATGAATTTTTTGATGATAGGGCCTCATTATACTATACAAAGCTCCCTTCGAAATATGTATTAAATCTACACAATTTTATTCAACAAAAAATGGCTAAATTTTTGAGACCGATATCGAAACGATTTTTTTAACATATTGTATTGAGATCAAAATTTTCAATCGCTGGTAGGAAACTGAGGCCCCTTTAAAAAAATAATCTTTATAATTGTTCAGTACATTACTACTAGGTCTGTAATAAAAGGTGATAAAATCTTCTTTTTGAACGGATGAAGAGGAAACAACCTGCCTTTCTCCAAGGTTTTGAATAGTCAATCCCCACCCACTATTCAGAAAATCAGTTTCCTTAGCATTTTACAATCAGTTTGCTGAGCAATGAATATTTAAACCTAAATTCGACCTGGAAATGACAGAGAAAGTGGTCCTACCCAGACTTCGACCATATAGCATTTCATTATCCTCTACGTATTCGTCCGGATCCGTTCGTCCTATTTAGTACTTTTGTGCCCATACTAACCACAGATTTATTCATTCCAAGGAGGCATCTAGTTTCGCTATCGTTGGAGCCACCCCATAGGAGAATTCCTACCCACAGTTCGAACATTTTTCAAATTAAGCCCTAATTCCGTCAAACGATTTCTCAGGCTCTCTTACAGTCCAACATGGTCTTTTATATAACATGATCAGCTGATATAGCTCTAATAGTTTTCTGGATGTCGGGAACTATATTAACTACTGTTGATGTTATATTCAATCCAATATATTTTATATATTCCGTGACAACACGGACTTCCACCTGGAATCTAGTATTGTGATTATAAACACGGTATATTTGGGTTTTCGGTGTTTCAATGTATATCTCCAGAGCCGCTTTCTTTCTCAGTTTTAAATGATCCGTATAACAACTGAACAAATGATCCGCTTGACCACGGTCACCTGTCTGATACCAATGTCTCACAGTTTCCGATAATTTATAAGGTTTACTTTCTCAAGCTTCCTTTTCTTTATACCAAGTGCCGAATGACCATGCACACATATGATGCAGAACTTACCATGAAGATTATTCGGTTAAGGCTCTCTTGCGGTCCAATATGGTTTTTGATTTAACATTATCAGCTGATATAGCCCTAATTGCCTTCTGGATGTCGGAAAGTTCAATCCTTTTAACACATTCTGTGATGACACGAATGACAGTAATATATTTCTATTTCCGGGTTTTCGATGTAGATCCCTCGACCCATTTTCATTCTCCATTTTGAGCCATCCGCATAATAACAGATTGCCTTAAAGAATTTATCTAACATTCTCGTTTCACCACGGCCACCAATCTGAGACAATGTCTCACAGTACCCGAAAATTTATTAGGTTTAACTTTCTAAAGCTCTTTTTCCTTTATAGAAATTACAAACATACATATATTCTCTCTTTAATTGTCGATTCTCATCGGGTGACCTTGAACAGTCCAATATGGTCTTAGATTCAACACCATCAGCTGATATAGCCCTAATAAATTGCCTTCTGGATGTCGGGAAATTTTGTAAATATTGTTGGTGCTAGTTTTGTAACGGTAAAATATTTCGGTTTCCAGGTTTTCAATATACATAGGTCCCCATAAGCGTTTTTCCCTGGTTGGAGCCATCCGTGTTCTCTAATACTTATACCACAGCTTCTGATATTTTATATTTCAGGTATGCGAACTAAGTATAAGAGTCGTTCGGCTGTGAGTCCCTCGTCTCTTATATGTGTTTCGATCGGTGTAAATTTTTAATTTGAAAATGCGATTTTCTTATTATACAAACTTAGAGCAAGTATTTGGGCGGTAATTTCCACAAATCCAGTCTCAATCGTTCCACAAATCGTTAAAAATATATAGTTCGACTATAGTTTTTAGCCGGTTTATAGAAAACCAAACTGGCAACACTGTAACATGCAGTGGATCAGTCTGTCTATTTGTGTTTGCATGTTGAACAAGTGTTCTAGAATCGGTATCACTTTGTTAAGTCAGCAAACATATTTGTTGGTAATTTATATTTGACTAAATTGATTTAAACGAAAAGAACAACAACAATTTACACACAAACGTAATTGTATACAGTTACAATTTCATGGTTTAACGCGCTTTTTAGATACTTATTAGGGTTGGGTTGTTAACGAGTAATGGTTAGTGGTTACTTGTTATTTTAAAAAATGTAATCATACGCATCAGCTGGAAATTAAAAAGAAACCCAATTTGTTATTGATTCCCAAATAATGTTTAACTGGAGAAACCTGCATATGGATCTAATTACGCCATTAGTTCTTTGGAGGAGGGACATTGTTAGAAATTTTGTGAAAAGTTATGTTTTAAAATAGGATTCAATTAATTAATAATACGACTAAAAATTTAATGGACCATAAAAAAACCTACGGACTATAAAAAAACCTATCTAAAAAGCTAGATTCACACCTATGTCGAAAATAACATGACGTGTACCCTAATTCAACTTCTTAAAGAGTTTCTATACGAATAATCGCTACATTTCCACATCTCTAGAAATGAAACATGTCATTGTTTTGATTTCACCCTAACCACCACAAAAAATGTATAAACCTCATTACAGACGTCCTTGCTGTCATAAATTCCAAACAAATTATACAATACAAAAAGGAAAAACAATATTCCCTTTTGTTTTTGTCAACAACAGCCTAATGTCAATCCCAAAATATTGCATAAACACTTACGAGTATATCCTTTATATTAAAATACAAAAGATTCTTGTTACTACAGGGCAGTAGCAAAATTGGACCAAAAGTCAATCCGCTGTAATAAGAATAAACCACCCTTGTTAGCGCGTTTGCCTAATATAAACCCAAAATGTTACATTTTCTAAGATGCAACACTTGGTGGGCAATATGTTTTTTTTTGTTCATATTCCGTATAAGTATTACGGAAAGATTATTAGTAACACTTCATGCGAAATTAGCAATTGAAGGCTAAATGCAGTTAAGGGTTGCTATATGTAGAGCTGTATGATGGAATGGTATATAATAGTTAAATCTGTGTTGTTGTCTATTGTTAAGAGGTTTCACGTGTCTGCTATTAGCACTTTATTGCCAAACAGTGATTTAGTATTTCTGAAGATTATTAAAAAATTATTAAATTTTGATTAGTTGTTGTCAACATTTTTAACAGAGAAGTGTGTAGGATACCACCTGCAGAGAGAATTCCTTTAAAACCACTTTCTTGTTTCTAAGAAAGGACCAATTCTCAAAAATTCCCACAGTTATTACAAAAATTTGAAAGGTTCTCATAGATCTAATATTCCAAGTTGCCGATATGCTGAGTACAAAGTAATGCGAAAGATTTTTGTTTGGTTTTAAGCAAGAGGTTAATTCGGAAGAGATTGATGCCAAGCCTCACAGATTCTTCCTGACAATCGGGGGTTTTCATCGGGGCATTGATATTACATACGTTGTAAAGTTGTATATCAGTTCCAGCAATCCTACGGTAAGAATGGTAAAGAATTTAACTTATCTGGGCTAGTTTCTATATAGACTTCCAAATGAGGTAAGGTATACTACGCTATCTAATGTTGATAACTTTTCTAATTCCACATTGAAGATTCTAGAAAGTTGTGAAAGTAATATTGTTGTTGTGATTTCAATGACCTCAATTCTTCTTGGCTTCGCCAATATTTTGAGTCATAAACCTCGCACAACTAGCGAATGGCCCAACACATATTCCATGTGTTAAAGGACAGTCTTGACCTTTTTATACTTCACACCTGATAATAATGATCACAGCCATTTCCGCTCCTTTATCACTCTCCAGACTTCGTAACGTTGCACCATGAGCTACAAAACTTCATATACGAAAATGCTCATTTTAAATTGGCAACTTTGTTCCGTAGACAACAATGCCAAAGTCATAATGAAATTGGTCTAAGACATAATCATGTTGGGAATGAAAACTTTCATTCAGATAAAAATATCGGCGACTAAGTCCTGGACGAAAGTTTGGGTTCAATCAGATGTGAAAAATTTAAATTAGGTCGATTTTCGTGTGTCAAAGTACTAAAACTCTAAAAGTTTTTATACGAGCAGCGTCTTCGTGCTAAGATTCTTATATCTTCCCGGATTAGTTCATTCATTAAAAGTGTTTTCAAGTATTTAAATCCAAAAATTTACTTAAAGACCGAAAGTAAAGCTTTCGTAGTGATCGTTTTACGACAGACCTACTAATCCTTCTATCGGAAAAATGGCAAAAGCAAAGTGGTGGATCCAGATATCTCTCTCAAACTTGCAGCGCTATCAACTTTTTTAAGCAGATGATAGCAACATTTGCCATTCCTATTCTTTCAGTTATAGGCCAAAACCTTTGAAGATTGTGGCAATGGGATGAAACTTGAACGTCTCACTTAACGAAAATCTAGTAGAAATCTCCGAATAGGGTCGTGCTTATAGAGTCGATTTGAATGCCTTAAGACTTTTTCCCCCAGAAACATTTTACCTTGATGAAAGACCCCTACTTGGTGTGTTTGCAATCCCTGTGAAAAGAGGTGCTACCAGTACCTCTAGTCTGGTGGGATTATAAATTGGTGATGATCAAATGTATCCTCGGCCTTTACTTGGAATAATTTGACATGGGGTTGAAACAAAGGACCACACAATCTAGTAACACGGGAACCGGTAGCCCGCAGGGCAGAGTTTCGGGCTTTGTCTTGTCCAGGTTATTGGAGAGGTCCCTTCGATGGTGGCTGTGATCTAAAACCAAATTCGCGGAAAGAGAATGTCGGTTAAATATATATATATATATATATATATATATATAAATATATATATAATATATAATTCTGGATTCAGAGGAGTGACTGAGGGACTATCCGTTGAAAATGAGTTTGTGTTAAGTGCTTATGTTACAGGATGAATGAAGGGATACCCGTATATCTAGAGTAAGTGTGTTGGATGTTGTTCTTTATGGATGTGTCGAATGAATGAGAAGTTATGGGTTAAATTGTGATGGATGAAAGGTATCTTATACAAGTGATACCATTGAATTTTCCTTCCTTGACCAGGTATGTCAATGTTCATACCAAATTTATCACTCTGTGAGTATGAACAAAGTCTTCGGCTCATTTGATGGATTCGTGTTTTGGTCTACCGAATACGTCTCTTGGTGCTGTTGCCGACTCAACAGAGGCCATCCCATCTGCGTGGTTGCATCTCGGAAGTTAAGTAACGGGGCAGCAATGATCAGAGATTAGATAGCTCGAGTACTTGAGCAAAGTGCTTGTACATGGACCGGCAGAATAGCCACCTGCGTGTAAGATACACAAAGGGGCTGTGGTAATTCGTGAAAGATTCCCACCCTGTGGGTGAAAAAGACCGCCGTGATATAAGACCTACATGGCAGGTGTTCACGTAAAGCTCTTCGATATTAGTTCTTAAGACTCAGTGTTGTATTTTAACGCACAAATGCATGACAGATCAAGTTGCTTCATCTATATTTATGGATGGTGTAAAGATGGCGTCAGAATACAGTGTGATGCTCGCTGATCTTAAAACATATTTCAAGTGCCGACACAAGCCTTCAAGTTTCACGGATTTTGAAAACAGTGTAAGACATATTGTACTTCATCTGACCTTCTTGTTATATGCACTACTTATGTCGGACCTAAAATACAAAACATCTTTCATGTACGTTTCATTAATTTCTTTTGATTCCAATGTGGGTGTCCCTGCAAAAATTATTATAGTACATGATCCATTTAGGTAATCCCACAACTCCCCTATAGTCACTATCGGGGTAGAGGATTCGTTTAGTAGTTATATAGGCATGAACTACGATTACTTTTTTGAATAAAATATGGTCTATAACCTGCATTAAATTAGACCATGTTGCGGATCATATACTGCTATAATTTTAGCGAGGGTGTAATTTTGGTATTGTTCTGATGTAATGCATGAGTAGATTTCGTGGTCCTCACCTACATAGGTCATTGCAATGTTAAATTAGGATTAGTTTTAGATCAATCCTAGTCTTTTAAGGGGCATTCTTGCAGGAGTGTTTCACTGTTCAATGGAATATGTTCTTTTGATATTGAGAAAGTTGTGCCCAACACAATGCACTGTATGACTAGCTGTCATAACCTGGGTGCTATGTTGTCCTAGAAAATGCGAAGGCCTTTCGCTTCGAGAATCTGGTTAGTCAAGAAAAGTTGTATTTTATGTTGTATTTGATTTCACTTTCTAAGATTGATTGGAACCACTCGAATAATTCCCGAACCATAGTGTTTAATAGACAGTACTTATAAAATATCAATTCGGGAAAATTTTTAATATTGAATGTGGAATGTGGAGTTTGAATTTCCATACATTTCATACACTTTCAAACACTTTCAAACTAAATTCTAAATTTTGATATTTTGTAATTAGAATCGAACACTTTCAAACTCTCCAAAAACATTTTCAAACATTTAAATTTTTACATATATATTTATATATTTAATTTGTTTACAAATTAAATTCATTACACAATAATCAACAAATAATATCCGAAAATGACAATACGCCTTAAGCCAAACTATGACCATAAGGTGAAGCAAAATCTCTTTGAAATGCCGACGGATGTAAATGATGGGGCATTGCACCGGGATGATGATGACCATTCATGCCACCATAGATATCATTAGAACGGGTTTTTATCGAATTCATAGGTGTGCCAGTCAATAGTTCTGTCATGAAGCCAATGTACGTAATGGCCAAACGTAAAGTTTCAATGCGTGATAAACGTTTTTCATAGGCGAACGTTGGAACCTTACGTCTTAGCTTATCGAAAGCTTCATTTAAATTAAACATGCGACGACGTTCTCGTATATTGGCTGCCCTCCGTTGGGCCATGGAAGCCGTGCGACGTCTAGTTTTCTTAGTAGGATTGCCATTAGTAGACCCGTTAGAGGTGCCATTGGTACGACTGCTGCTATTGGAACGGGGATTAACCAGACTGCTGACTTGCGATCGTTGCCATAGAGCTGTAATGTTAATTTTGTTTATATAAAAAACTTGTTCAAAAAATCTTTTAAAAAATTTTACTCACCCAAATCTGTGCAAGGAAATCCAGTAATTAATTCTTGATAAGGTACTATGGGAGGCGGTGGTGGTGCTTCCTGAGCCCATAATGGTTGAAAGGGCACTTCTGGCATATAACCAGTTTCTGTATGATGTTGCATTTTATGGATATTTTAATATTTTCTGTTTTTTTTAATATCTTAATACACAATTAAAATTATCTAATTTAATTATTGTCTTATTAGATTTATTAAATCAGTTCAGTCTTTTCTACTTGGAAGTTCTTGTTTGAATGTTAGTTGGTCTCTTCGCACATCTTACTTTTATAGGAGTTTTTTTTTTTTCTATAACAAATTTATCCTTGTTGGAATCTGAGGATACATTAGAACAACCCTTATTAAAGTCGCCATATTTATTTTCCAATTGGTAACAGCTCTTCGGAATTTCATTGGTTCAATAGAATTTGGGGTGTTTTTTATGTACAGTGTCTCACATAAGTATTCGAATTTGGTTGTACTTTGAAAAGAAACATAATTTAATAATATTTTTGTCTGTGAAATGAATAATTAAATTTGTTATATTGTCTAGAGAGTCCTAAGGTATAATATCACACTCTTTAAAATTTGGAAAAATTACATTTACCTCAATTGATTTAACTTTTTTTAAAAAAAGTCCATAAAATTGCCTCACAAAAGTATTCGAATTTTTCCTGTATTCCATATATGACCATATTATACGAAACACAAAAATTATAATCGAGTGGTTTTTTGCTTAAAATTGTGTTAAGGGGTTACTATCGACCGAAATTATATATTTTTAACCCATTTGTTCCACAATTTTGGAGCATTTGTACCATCTTTTCATGTAATATCATTAAAATGGCGATTTTTTACCATATTTGCAATTTTTTCCTTTTTTTCAGAAATAAACCCAAACTTTAATATTGGGATTTAATAGACCCCTTGAGGTATCTAAAAATAATAATTTTTGTTATAAGGATCTGTACTTAAAAGTTCCAAGATGTATTTTTGGTATCGTTCTTCTGTTTCTAATTGAATTGTATGGATCTTAAGTCCCTTTTCGTACCACTAGGGTCGATATTTTCCGACAAAGTTGGCTAGTATACATTCATGTACATATTAGCACTAATATATTTTAAATTTTCAATACATTATATCGGTATACAATTCCAAAATATGCCTTAACAAAACGTCATCCTATACAGTAGATTTTAGTTTTTACTATTCGTAACTTTCACGCTTATGTTGCCCATTACAATAACAATGTAAGTCCAAAATTTTGGGTTTATTTTGA
The DNA here is from genome assembly GCF_015586225.1 of Lucilia sericata. Lineage (NCBI taxonomy): Eukaryota > Metazoa > Arthropoda > Insecta > Diptera > Calliphoridae > Lucilia > Lucilia sericata. The sequence goes on along the minus strand of NW_023994701.1, from coordinate 10,432 downwards.
TCATAGTAATCAATATTTAAAAAGATATCGATATTTTTGAGTTAGACCATAATGATATAGTGGCATGCAGCCTGGAGGTCATTGGTATATAAAAATAATGATACTACCATATTGAATGGTGTTTCTTCGAGGCATGATTTGGAGTTGTACACTTCCACAATACATTGAAAACTTAAAATATATAAAAGCTGATATCTAAAAGAATATATACAAGAAAACTTTCCCCGAAAAGTTTTGACCCTAGTATTATGAAAATGGACTTAAGTTCCAATATATTGAATTAGCGACAGAATAATGATATCAATAATATATCTTGGATCGTTTGAATACAGATTTTTGTAACAAAAATACTATTTTTAGATACTCCAAGGGGTCTATTAAATCCCAATATCAAACTTTGGTTTTATCTCTGGAAAAAAGAGAAAGTACTACAAATATTGCCAAAAATCGCCATTTTAATGGTATTACATAAAAAGAGGGTACAAATCCCCAAAATGGACCAAATGGGCCAAAAATATATCATTTCGGTTGATAGTAACCCCTTAAAACAATTTAAAGCATAAAAACTAGTCTATTCTAAAATTTGTTTCGTATAATATGCTCAAATATGAAATACAGTAAAAATTCGTATACTTTGGTGAGGCAATTTTATGGACTTTTTTAAAAAAAGCTAATTTAATTTAAGTAAATGTAAATTTTTCAAGTTTTAAAAAGCGTGTTATCAAACCTAAGGACTGTCTAGACAATATAACAAATTAATTTATTTTTTTGCACACAAAATATATTATCAAATTTGGTTTCTTTTCATAGTTTACCTAAATTCGAATACTTATGAGAGACACTGTACATTGGTAATAAGAAGTTTATTTTATTATTTCATTTATAACTAGCTATACCCAGTGTGCTTCGCTACCCTCATCGTAATGGAATAAAATAAATATTATTGTAAATGTATATATATCTGCAATATCAAAAAGTCCCCTATTTAAATTTATGTTTATATATTCAATATTTTAGAAAACTCAAAAAGTACCAATGAAGTACGAAAAAGTAACAAAAGTCCTCTTTTATTTAATTTCATGTTCCTAAGTTCAATATTATAGAAAATTAAAAAAGTACCAGTTGAAGAACGAAAAATTACCAAAGGGTCCCCTTTTATAGATTCTCATTAACTCCGGGCTCCACATGGTTAATTTCATGTTATAAAAAACACAAAAAGTACCTTTTGAAGAACGAAAAATTACCAAAAAGTCCCCTTTTATAGGTTATCACTTAATCTTGGCTGTACTTGCTTAATTTCATGTTTCTAGGTTCAATATTATAGAAAATTCAAAAAGTACCTTTTGAAGAACGAAAAAGTGCCGAAAAGTCCCCTTTTATAGGTTATCACTTAATCTTGGCTGTACTTGCTTAATTTCATGTTTCTAGGTTCAATATTATAGAAAATTCAAATAGTACCTTTTGAAGAACGAAAAAGTACCAAAAAGTCCCCTTTTATAGATTCTCATTTACTACGGGCTCTTAATGCTTATTTTCATGTTTCGAGGTTCAATTTAATAGAAAACTCAAAAAGTACCAGTCGAAAGACGAAAAAGTACCAAAAAGTCCCCTTTTATAGATTCTCATTTACTCCAGGCTCTACATGCTTAATTTCATGCTTCTAGGATCAATATTATAGAAAATTCAAAAAGTACCAGTCGAAAGACGAAAAAGTACCAAAAAGTCCCCTTTTATAGATTCTCATTTACTCCAGGCTCTACATGCTTAATTTCATGTTTCTAGGTTAAATTTTATAGAAAACTCAAAAAGTACCAGTCGAAAGACGAAAAAGTACCAAATAGTCCCCTTTTATAGATTCTCATTTAATAAGGGCTCTACATGCTTAATTTTATGTTTCTAGGTTAAATATTATAGAAAACTCAAAAAGTACCAGTCGAAGGACGAAAAAGTACCAAAAAGTCCCCTTTTATAGATTCTCATTAACTAAGGCCTCCGCATGCTTAATTTCATGTTTCTAGGTTAAATTTTATAGAAAACTCAAAAAGTACCAGTCGAAGGACGAAAAAGTACCAAAAAGACCCCTTTTATAGATTCTCATTAACTAAGGCCTCGGCATGCTTAATTTCATGCTTCTAGGTTAAATTTTATAGAAAACTCAAAAAGTACCAGTCGAAGGACAAAAAGTACCAAAAAGTCCCCTTTTATAGATTCTCATTTACTCCGGTCTCTACATGCTTAATTTCATGTTTCTAGGTTAAATTTTATAGAAAACTCAAAAAGTACCAGTCGAAGGACAAAAAATTACCAAAAAGTCCCCTTTTATAGATTCTCATTTACTCCGGTCTCTACATGTTTAATTTCATGTTCCTAGGTTCAATATTATAGAAAATTCAAAAAGTACCTTTTGAAGAACGAAAAAGTACCAAAAAGTCCCATTTTATAGATTCTCATTTACTCCGAGCTCTACATGCTTAATTTCATGTTTCTAGATTTAATTTTAAAGAAAACTCAAAAAAGTACCTGTGTAGAACGAAAAAGTAGCGAAAAGTCCCTTTATTATTAATTTCATGTTTCTATTTCAATATCATAGAAAACTCAAAAAGGACCAGTTGGAGAATGAAAAGTACCAAAAAATATCACTTGGTACCGGGGTTCCAAATAACACCCCATTAGGATATTTAGTGTTTCTAAATTTAAAAATTTTATCTAAATTGGATCATTGTGGTTGAATAAAATCAAATTTCCCGTTTTTACCCCTTTTGGTACTTTTTTCCTCCCCATTAACGAAATAAAAATTCTATTCCAAAAAGTTGCAACATCGTAGTGGGAGCCCGTTATTATGAATTCATATGTATAAGTTAATAAACCAAAAACAATGTTTTATGAAAAAAGTACCAAAAATAGGTGCAATTTTAACCCCTTAAACGTCCGAATATCCAAAAAGTACTAAATTCATATTTTTATTTTTTCGTTAAGTTATGAAGGAGTCAAAAATATTTTTTGAATGTGCACTGGTTTAAAAGATACATGGGGTGCGAAAAAAGTACCAAAATACAGTTTTTACCCGTTTATTCCCTAAAGGGGCCGAATTTTAAAAAAGTACCAGACACCTGTCCGTTTATTTTTTAAATGAACGGCGATAAGCTTTAAACTTTTTTTGTATCTTTTCTAGTTTAGGAGATATAAGGTTACCGAATTTACCCTTTTTTACCCCCTAAACATTCGAATTTCCAAAAATCCCGTCTTAGTAGATCTATTTGGCGGGAGACCAACCTCCTGTCCAAATTTCAGCTCTTTAGCTTCAACCGTTTAGGCTGTGCGATGATGAATCAGTCAGTGAATCAGTCAGTCAGTCAGTAACGTTAGAATTTTATATATATAGATAAAATAAACTTTATAATAATAAAGTTTATTTTATTATAAATAAGAACAATTTGCTAGGATAGTATTTTATTAAGGTTTTGTCTGGGATTTTATTGTTCCAATAACAAATAATGTGTTCCTCTGGAGGAACAGTTCCGTAGTATCGTCATGGATCCGTTTTTACGTTTAAATTTAGCTTAAATTATAAATTTTATATTTATTTTGCCAATTTTATATACTACAACTAGAAAAGAATGGCATTTGAAATGACGCCGTGCATCATTTTTTTGACTGGAAAAATTAGAAATGGCGCAATTTTTATAAAAAAATAATATATTCCAGAAGAGAGCAGAAAGCATTCTGCTGTGCACAGAAATTTCCCCGAGCGGTGCACAGCAAAACCATTTTTTTTATATGTGCTGCGTCAAGTTAAAGTGGGCCTAGGGAAACGCAGCAGACTAGCTCCCATAAGAAATACACGTGTTTGTGTGAGGGCGCAGCAAAATCTGCTTATTCGCAGCAACTCTCATAACAACTTCAATGATGAGGTGACAGCAAGTGACAATTTGTGAAAATATTTCTATGTGGTTTCAATAAATGTCATATTTTTTTCATATGTGCTTTGACATTCTGGAAACTCAAAGACATGTGTATGTTATGTTCTTGTATAATTCCTCTCTCAGAGAGAAGAATTTATTTTTTATGTTATATTACGCCATCTATGTTTCAAGGGTGTTTTACATGTTCATTCTTAAAAATTAAACAAATATTTATTATTTATTTGACACTTAGATGATGACACTATACTTTATGTTTTGACGTATAGTTGGCGCTACATATAAGGTTTGTGTCATTACTTAATTACAGACATTTTTTAATGAAACACAGATGGCGCAATATAAATACAACATAAATTCTTCTCAAAAAAAAAAAATGGTTTTGCTGTGCACAGCAGAATGCTCTCTTCTATCTTTTTGAGAGTATTTATTATTTTTTTTAAATAAATAACAAGTTTTAGAGCAGCGTTGTCAACTTTAAAATTTCAAAAAGCACCAAAATGAAGAAAAAACGCGTATTTCTCGTAAAAAAGCACTAAGATAAAATATTTTTCAGTTTTTTGAGAAAAAATAGTTTTTATATGTATGTACATACTATAAAAAATTCTAATTTGTTGTTAATTCATCCATGTGAACGATTGTGTTAAAAGTTGGTTGAAAGACTTCTTTCGTATAACATTTATTTTCATACCCACCATCAAAAAATTTTTGATGGTGATTTTGTCATTCCGTGTGTAACACATCGAAATATTGTTCACAGACCCCATAAAGTATATATATTCTGGGACCTCGTAAGATTCTAAGACGATCTAGCTATGTCCGTCCGTCTGTCTGTTTGTTATTGATCAGAAATGTTTGGTATTGAAAATGGGCAAAATCGGTCAACGATTTCACATAGCCCCCATACAAATGTACCCCCAGGAATATTGTGTAAAAAGCTTCAAACATTCACAAATTCGATGTTTATTTCGCATAAGTCAGTTTTTTGACCTCCAAAATAAAATTCTGAATTATGTCGGACATAGGACTACAATTGGCCCTACCACCATATAAGGTCCCCTTTTGAAAATTACTGTAATTCTGATTACTGGCTTACACATACGAATATAGCGATGAACTTTGACACACATAGGTTTCATGCAAGCCAATATCTCTCCACCAAACTATATGTGGATCGGTCCACAATTGACCCTACCCTCCATATAAGGTCCCCTCCATAAAATTACTTTAACGCTTATTATTGGCGTAAAAAGAAGAGTATAGCAATGAATTTCATACGAGTGAAAATCTCTCCACCAAATTGCATGTGGATCGGTCCACTATTGACCCTACCCCCCCCCATATAAGGTTTCCTTCAGAAAATGACTTTAGCGCTCATTATTGGCGTAAAAATACGAGTATAGCGAAGAAATTTGACATAAGTAAGTTTCATACGAGTGAAAATCTCTCCACCAAATTTTATGTGGATCGGTCCATAATTGACCCTACCCCCCATATAAGGTCCCCTTCAGAAAATGACTTAACGCTCATTACTGGCTTAGGAATACGAATATTGCGATGAAATTTCACAGAAGTAAGTTTTATATGAGCCGAAATCTCCCTACAAAATTTTATGTGGATCGGTCCATAATTGACCCTACCCCCCATATAAGGTCCCCATCAGAAAATCACTTAAACGCTCATTACTGGCCATAATTAACCTTAACCCCGTATAAGGTCCCTTTAAGAAAATGACTTTAATGCTCATTACTGGCTTAAAAATACAAGTAGATCTATGAAATTTTAAATAAATAAGGAACTGAAATCTTCCTACCGACTTTAATGAGAATTCGTCCATATGTGTATATATAACCCTACTCCCTATATAAATTAACATATTTAATTCGAAAGAGCACTGTTAATAGTTAAACCCCCATTAATGGACCTCTTTCAAATATTACAATGATGTTCTCATTAATATCGATACATGATAATAAAATATTCAAAATATCAAAGTTTATTTATATGGCAGTGATTTGATGGTGGGTATATAAGATTCGGCATAGCCGAATATAAGACTCTTACTTGTTTTCATTGCTGTACTCGTAATTTTAATTAGTCATAAGAGTAAATTATGAACCGATACTCGTAAAATTTAGTTTAAAGTAACTTTCTGAAGGGGATATATGGGGGAGTAGGAGATTTTGGGTCATATGAAACTTATTTATGTCGAATTTCGTCGCTATTTTCGTACTTTTAAAACAGTTAACTCTTTTTAAACTGTATTTCGGGGGCCACTTGTATGGTGGCTAGATGAAAACTTCGGCCGATATTATCGATTTTCAATACTAAACAAATTGCAGCAATAGGGCCTGGCTAGATCGTCTTATAATTTAATAAGGACCCACAATATATACAAATACTTTTGTAACCAATATTTCGCTGTGTTACAAACGGATGACAAAATCAATATATTTATACAAAATCAAAATATGATGGTGGGTATAAAAACTAACAAATATGTTTAAACCAATAAATTAAAATAAATATTTTCGTAAAGGGATCAAAATTCTAAAATTTTTATCGAGTACCGTCGATTTGTGCAATTTTTGAAATAACCTCTTAAATAAAATTCTTTTTTTAAATAAAATTCTTTTTACAGGAACCTCTAATATGGATTAAAATATTAAATTATTTATGAATGTACCGGGAACAACGATAATACTAAAATATGGTGTTTAGATTATTTTATGTTTATCTTTTAACTGTATCGAGAATAACGATTTTTTAAGTAAGTTTTCTAATAATAATTACTTTGTTCAAGAACTCTTTTAAAAAGTTCTGAATGCACCAAAATTGTTCTATAGAACGAACAACTCACAATACTAGTTTCAGAGTCCTGAAAATATTTCAAATATTTTAATATAGGTAGTAAAAAATATAAATGGGCAATTTCATATCAAGTGACCCAACTCAAAAAATCGATTTTGACGAAATTTGCACCAAGGTAAGTAGGTGCTATTGCATAGTAGGCCAGAGGAGGTCAAAGTTGACTCAGGCAGTTCTTGACCGATAGAAAATTTGTATCTGACCTTGGTGCAAATTTCATCCAAATCGGAGACATCGATTTTAAAAGTTGAGTCATTTGACACGAAATTCCCCAAATTTAAAGGCTTGTTTTTATACTCTATATTGGGCTTGTTCTGATGTTTCTTAACCTTGTAATCAAACAAAAGGTTGTAATGTTCAAGATAATTTTATGATTTCTATTGAAAATCGTTCTATTATTTCACTTAGTACCCATGCAATTATGCTTCCCATATGGGAATTGACTTGAACGTCCTTAATTCCCTAATACGTATGTTAGTTATCGGACTGTTAGTTAACAGACTTTATTTACTTTACCTAAATGATAGAAATAGGAACAGAAAAACGCTTTCATTTAAAACACATAGAACCTACAATTTCAAAATCATAGAATAGACAATGTATTTAACAATTTCAAGAAAATTAAAAAAAAATTAATTAAAATTACTTAAAAAATACCATTTTTAAAATATTTTATAATTTTCTTCAAAATTAGTCCAAAGTTTATGAAAAAGCACAAAAAAACACTTACTCGAAATTTTTTCGCGTCGAAAATTGTTAAAAGCACTAAGTTGACAACGCTGGCTAGAGCGCTACATTCGAGCCGAACCTTAAATACCCTCCACCAGCTACTTTAATTTTAATACTTTTTTAATCGATCAAATATTTGTAGAAATAAGTTTTCTCATGTCTTAAATAGAAAAACACCAAGATTTAAACAGCTTAAATCTGTTACAATTCCAAGATTTATTGAACATTACAAACGCCATTTTCTTTTTTTTATAACGCCCTTAGATATGCTTTAGCATATCCGATCGCATCCAAATTATGAACCGATAGTGAAAAAAATCTTGAAATAGAATTTTTGTATACAAAACTAATATTTGTGCCAAATTTTGTATCAATAGCTTTATTTGGTTATGAATAATATGTATTGGTAGCTATGACCAATTATGTATATAAAGACAAAATTTCAAAATTCTGTATCTATAGAGGGGAACTAGTATAAGATCGTAATACAATTTTATAGTGTCATGTATGTATATAAGAGCAATATTTGTGTTAAATATATGGATATCAATATTTGGTAATGAGTTATGTGCGTTTAAGTGATTTTCGGGAGGGAACCTTGTATAGGAGCTATGACCAAAGATGCACCGATCGTGAAAACATTTTGAAATAACATTTCTGTGTACAAAAATAGTATTTATTTATACCAAATTTTTATGGGTGTCACTATTTGGTCATGACATAATAAAGTTCGAAACTCTGCCCTGTGGGCAACCGATTCTCTTAGTACCAGATTATATGGCTCCCTGGTTCGACTTCAGCATAACTCCTTCCAAGTTTATAGTCCCGAAGGACTATGAATTATTGAACCTAGAAAAATAAAGTCATACAAATAGGGTCCTGATAAAATGCAAATTTATAAAGAGGGCTTTTTGGTTCTTTTCGTTATCCAACGAGTACTTTTTGAAACACTTCTACATGTATATGTATATAAGTTTGTAATTTCGTGTGTAACACTGGGAAATATTCATCTGAGACCCAACAAAGTATATATTCCTGGGTCTTATGAAAGTCTAAGTCGATTTAGCTATGTGCGTCTGTCCATCCGTCCGTCTGTTTGTGTAAAACACGTTCACTTTAGCAATGGAAATAAATGATATTCACCCACAATATTTATTATTGTCCTACATAGTTTGGTATTAACAGTCAGCAAAATCGGTTCACACTGTGAAGAGTTACGATTCAAAATTTCGTAAAAACACGAAAAAATATACAATTGTATGAAAATCACCACACATTAGTTTCTATTAGAAAACTTGTTACTTGTTGAAAATCTGAGGAATCGGTCCATAATTTCATATACATACCTCCCATACAAATGTACCCGGAAAATTAATAACTTTCTTTAAAATGTCAAAATCTTTAAAAAATTTTACAAACTAAAGTTTTATATCAATATAGTAATGCATATAAAGAAATCGAATTCGGAATCGGTCCATAATTGGTCATAGCTCATATATAAGATCGCCTAACGAAAACCGCTTAAACGCACATTACAAAATAATGAATAATGTTACCGTTCCTTTTTTTACGATCGGTTCATAATTGGTCGTAGCTACCATACAAGTCCCCGATAATCATTCTAAGCGTTTTGTATAAACAAATTATACATACATATGAAGTTACTTAAATCTTTCAAACACATACATTATTTTTATGTATGTAAGTCTAAATGATCGAGCCTCATTACTTGAAGGCCAATAAATAACTCACTTATACACAATAGTGGGACGATACAAATTCTTACTTGTTTTACAAAAGCAACATTTTCATATATTGTTCAGGATTATGCAAACAAATATATTAATTTAAACCAATTTATTTAGTTCATTTGACATATTGTACCAAACATTTCCATTAGTATAATGTAAATAATAGACATTTAATCATTGTAAGAATTTATATAATTTGACCCATATTTAGTGTAAAATTTAATTAACATTTCTAATAAAAGTACCCTCAAGTCTAGTATCTATATATATAAAAATGAATGTGTGTTTGTTTGTATGTTTGTATGTTTGAACGTTATAGACTACTAAACGGCTGAACCGATTTTCTTGAAATTTTCACAGCATATTCCTGCATGTCTGGAATAGGTAATAGGCTACTTTTTATTTCGAAATTTCAAGTGGGCGATGAGCCACGCCCACATTAAGAAAATATAAAATCTGTATATTTTAGATAATATAACAGTTAGAGTCCTCAAATTTTGTCGGAGCCACTTTAGTGTCAATATGATCATTTAGGACAAAAAGTAGGCGGACTAGCATTAGGGGGCGTGGTACCTCCCATATAAATTAAATACAAAAATTCGTTTATCTGGGAAACTAATAGAACTAAATTCTTAAAATTTAGCACGAAGAACTTTAACATCCATATAAACATTTTGGGTAATAAATTGGCGGACTACCCATGAGGGGAGCGGCACCTCCCATATTAATTAAATACAAAAATTCGTTTATCTGGGAAACTAATAGAACTAAATTCTTAAAATTTTGCACAAAGAACTTTAACATCCATATAAACATTTTGGGTAAAAAATTGGCGGACTACCCATGAGGGGAGCGGCACCTCCCATATTAATTAAAAACAAAAATTCGTTTATCTGGGAAACTAATAGAACTAAATTCTTAAAATTTTGCACGAAGAACTTTAATATTCATCTGAACATTTTTAAGGAAAAAAGAGCGGACTTTCATCTGGGGGGCTTGGAGCCCCCATATGAATAAAATAGAAAAATTCGTATATCTGAGAAACTATTAGAGCTAGAATCATTAAATTTTACTTGAAGAACTTTGACATTCACCTGAACATTTAGAGTATAAGGGGCGGACATCCAATGGGTTACTTGGTACCTCCCATATGAATTAAATACA